>NC_089912.1:56477428-56547428 GCF_040182565.1 Anser cygnoides | reverse complement strand
ATATATAGCAAATAATAATAATAATAATAATAAAATAATCAGATGAGCTGTGAGTTTTGTAAAAGCTTAGATTTCCTCTGCATACCATGTTCTGTACTAGGAGCCTCCACAACACCAAATGTACAGATATGCAAAGAGGATGGGAGGCTTCCTCAGCATGTTTAACATGTCCTAACTTTTGGGAAGTTCTAATTCTTATCTGTTGGTCTAGCAGACTACAAAAAAAGCTTCTTTTGTGACTCTGTATGAGTCATTTGTTTGCACTTTGACTCAGTTTCCCAGCTTTAAAATGCCTGGGATTATCTCAAGTAGAGTTGGGCATTTAACTGCATTGCAAATTTTAGAAATTCAGTCATTTGATTTTCTTTATACTGAAAGGAGAGAGGGAGTCATCTTCTACGGAAAATTCAGTTCTTTGGCCACCCTACTTGCCAAATGTTCTTCAGTAACCTATTGAAGTTTTGTGAACTGTGTCTATTTGCACTGTCTTTAGCTAAGCCCAGCAAATTCAGGCACAATGTCCCTAATTTCTACAATATTAAAGATCCCCTTCTCCACTCTCCCTTCTCTTCCTTTACACAAATGAAACAGAACACTTGTACCTTCCCATCCTTCTCAGTAGCCAAAATGTTTCAAGTTTAACTCTTCACTTCTCTCAGCAAACCTGTCCTGCCAATTCTTATCATGGCTGTGTCTCTCTATTATATTCCTTGGCATGAGAAAAATTAGAAATTAGAAAAAAACTAGAAGACAAAACGTTGCATAGTGCCTTAGTTGCTCTAAGCCTTGCAATGCTGAGGACACTCCACCTGTAACCTGCCTTTCACCTGCAACCCAATAACCGTGGGTTGCAACTCATATGCAACTCATTGACCCACCCTGAAACTGCTGCAGCAGTGTCCTCATCATGGCATCCCAAGTGCTATTATCCTCACCAGCTTGCATTGGTAGATCTGGCCTTTACTCTGGTTTCTTCTGCAAAGTCATCACCTTTGAGGTTTAAATGATCAAGTTCTTCATCTGCCTCCTCACCCTCTTGCCTTGTAGCTATTAGTCTATACTTACATGTGTAAATCCATTCACCCTTCACCCAGTAGGTTTTAGTTTAAAGCTTCATATTAAAACAAACATAGCTTAGTAGGAAATGGATAATACTAATTTTAAATAAATATTAACAATAAGATGCATTCCAAAACTTAATGGTCAATTACTGTGCAACACCTGCACTCAGTAAGGCATGTTCCAACCAGCACCAATATTGTCACAAACAGCAGCTGCCAATGGAGAGAAAAAAGAATAACTGTCCTAAGGAGAAAGCAAGAAAAAAAGACTTTTTCATCATTGTCAGCTTGCTCATTTTCACCACCTGCTGCCTTTGAGAGGGTGCCCAGAGGAGGAGGCTAATTTGAGTAGCCCATCACTTTTCTTCCAACCTGGAGGAGTGGGGTTTCCTTTTTCTCTCTTCTCCTCCTTTTTTCATCTACAAGGTAGTTGCCTCCCCTAAGGCAAGTTTGAAATTTATGTATGTCATCAGCTATGGACTATAGAAATGAACCATATTGTCCATGCAAATCTGTCTGAACTTCCACTATGCAACAGAAGATGGGGTATTACAAGTAGGGGCTGGGTAGAGAGCAGCTAGGAGAGCTCGAGTGAAGATGGATCTCTCTGCAGACCATTTCATGTTCTCGGTTTGACTTGGATCATTACACTTGTGCCACAGTCAAATATCTGCTGGGGAAATATGAGTCATAAAATAAATACTTTATTCAAAAATGAGAAACTTCCCTTCTGCCTTCTAACCCACAATCTGAATCAATAATGTGAACATCAGGGGTCATCATATCTCCAGTCTGACTGTTTTGCTGATGATACCTACTCAGCCTGTTGTGTTCTTAAACTCTTAGTCGCCTCTTGGAGGAAAATACTAGGCAATTGAGGAGCATATATGCGGAAGTCCATGTGTAAGTGTATCTCTGGAAGGTATAAGAAGTGCTGCTACAAGTAATTTAAAATTACACCACAAAATTAAACTTGTGAAGGAATCTTTACTGTGGGGTTTATTTGAGGAAAGGAGTAGGGTAGGTATTATCCTATAGGACTCACTACAACAAGAAGATCTATTTTTTTTTTTTTTCCCCCTACTACAAATGCTGATTTCTGGAAATCATTTTAATGAGTATTTGTCAATTATGATAAAATTTCACTTTGATTAAAAAAAAAAAGAAAAAACAGCAAACAAGTAAAATCAAATGGAGACTTTACATCTTGGAGGATTTTTAAATAAATAAATTTGCTGTATTTAATCAGAGTGTTAAAAACTGAATATAGATAGAAACTAAGTGAATTGTTTCACTGGTTGCTGCAAACAATACTCCCCAGTCTGCAATAAATAAGTAAGTAAGTAAATAAATAATAATATTTAATAACAATAATAATAATAATAATAACTAAAAAATTCAGGCTATATTTCAGAACAAAATCTGATTTCAGTATATTTCTTATTGCAACATCTGTTCTTGTGAGGACTTACTCCAGCTATTGTTCAAGTACCACAGAATAACTGCACCAGAGGTAAACACATTTGTGGCTCTTTAATCCAAGGAAAATAAAAGAATGTGATTTGCACAAGGATAACCCACCTTGTTTTCACCTTGGATCACCGTTTACAGTTACAAACTGAAGCCTTCTTCATGTTCACTGCACGATGCTATGGATGTAAATACTAGCTATTTCAGGAGTTTACAAGCTTACCGCATCTTTGCCAGCTGTTGCCTTCGCTTCCTATGTAATATGGTAACTAGTAACAGGAGCTCTTTTGTCTGATACAGAACAAAATTAACAGCTAATGTAAAACACCGTCATTCTTGGTAGTCTTAAACCACTCAGCAAAGCAGCACTTGGATAACACTTCTTCAGTCATATCTCATAGTGACATTGGAAAACAGTGCCTAAAACAAGGACAGTCCCTATGATGGCAAGACCACAGTTTATATTTTCTGCTTTTCTCTTAGGGACATTGTGAAGAATGAGAAATTGATGGATGCAAACAATATTCAGTTAATCATATTTTATATTTAGAGTTCAAGAAAAGCTTTTGAAAGGGAAAGGAAAATATAGTTTACAGGAACTCAATGTTATTCAGTGCAGTTTACTCAGAGGAATATGCTGAGCTGAAAAAAAAATAGTAATTCTGAAGTTGTACAGCAAGGTACATACCTGTGTTTTAAAACCCTTTACAAATATGTATGAGACCTTTTTTTACTTTCAAAGGAGACTGAAGCCTGATGTCATTTTAGGATCAAAAATTATTTCAGCTCCATGGTTAGAAAGGTAGAAGACGAATACCAGAGAAGAAAACACTGATCCCTGGGTTTTCCATGGATCAGATGAATGCTCAGACTGTTAGGTTACTGGGAAAAAAAAAAAAAAAAAAAAAAAGACATTCAGGAAAAAGGTTTCATCTTCTCTTGGGGCTTTTCTGTGAGAAAGAACAAACCTATCTCTGTTTCTTCTCTGAAGGAGCTGAGTACTGTTCCACAAGTGTGCCTCCATGGTAGACAGAAATACTCCAAGTACCCCATTCCTCTCTAGGAATGTGTGTCTATGTTCCACTCTTTCCCTATCAAATCTATTATATTACACAGCATGCATAACTAACTCCCTCTTGTATCAGAGGGCTTTGCTTATGGATTGTCACCTCAAATCTATGTCTAGCTTATGATCTTGCTGATGTGCTGAGCATTACACATGCTTGTCTACTTCTACACAGATATCAGGAAGTAAAAATTCTTGAGGGGAGAAGGGGGCTGTGCAAGCAGTGGTAGAGCCAGCATTGGTTGCTGCTCAGCTCATCCACAGAACAAATTAACTGAAGAATCAGAATTCTTGAACGCTCATCTGTAGTACTTAATGTACTGCTGATACCAAACAGCATTTCAGGAAGGTTATTCTGTTCTTTTATTTTGTTCTCATGTGTTTTTGTCAAATCCATGCACTCTGAAGCCTGCCAATGAAAGGTATAATTCACAATGAATATATATAATTATATGATGCTTAAGGGTTGGGCTGGTTTAGATGCAGCTCATGAGGAGTTAAAATGCTGTTTGTATGACAGGGCTATATAACACCAGAAGTCATGGGGCAAGTAAGTTGTGCTGGTCAGTCTGAACCCATAGCTAGAAGTGAGTCCAAATTGCTCGGTTTCAGATGCTGGAATCTCACTGGATTCCCAGCAGTTGATGGGGAAAGAAACTTCGGATTGAAGAAGACAAAACTATTACTTTCTGGGACACCACAAGATAAACTTTCTGTGAATTAGCTTTAGTAATGAATTCTCTTAAGAACAGGCTGTCTCAGGAGATTTCTGGTAAGTTTTGTTCCTAGCTGTGACTAAAATACTGCAAGGAAAAAAATACCATCTTTCCACACAGCTGTTTTTACACTTTCTCTTCAAACCCCAGCCAATGCCAGGGATTGCAGATGAGAGTAAAATGGGGAATGTGTGTCAGAATTACATTACAGAACTGTAATGAGGTTTTATCAGCATGAATTTGGAGGAGTTGTAGTGCTTAGATGCAGCAGAGCTATGGGGATAGGACAACATGTTGCTGTTCCAGTGACATTAAAACAAGGATCTCTGAGCAGAGCCCATGCGGTGGATTGAACTCTGTATACAAATAATTTTCATTACACCAAAGAATGCTGAAGTCACTAGTTTGGCTTTCAGAAAAATTGGGTTTCAATACTTCCTTGTGACTTCAGGCTAGATGACAAGACCAGAAAAAAAAATAAAAATAAAAAATAAAAAAAATCTGGACAGTGGAACTTACTTAATCACGTACGGCACTAAACAGTTAGAAAAGTCTCTGGCCTGCTTTAGATGCAAGAGGTCAATTTCACCCCATGTACATCCAGCAGCCAGCAGCCAACAAAGTGATTCCAGTGCCAGACTTCTGAGGCTGTATTAAATTATCTTGTGCCTTTTTTCATGTTGTAGTCATCGTCATTTTTTTTCCTGTCATTTATGACTTTGCCCCTGAAAGCTCCAGTTTCGCTCTTTCCCATGATGTATTTATATGACCCTATTTTAGTCTTGCTCCTGGATTATTGTGGACCCCATCTGCTTCCATGATTTCTTTGGCTTCTTGATTTTTGCCCTGAACTCTGTCTTGGTCCTGAAGAGGTTACATGTGGGCATTTTAGGACCTTTATCCATAACTTTGTAGAGATGCTGGGAACTAAATTTCTCTTTTTATTCAATAGTCTTCATCTTTACTCTTCCCCATTTTCAGGAAAAAGAAAAAAAAAAAAAAGTGACCCTGGGCTTAACAATTCAAGATTTATTTGTAATTTTAACCCACTTACTGCTAATTAAACTTCACTAGTTACTGAACATAACAAATCCTATTCTTTTTTCATTTCTTACTCTACAGTTCCTGCAGCATCCCTCCATTTTTCTTACAGGTACCTAGGTCTAAATTCCCTTGGCATTTAATGCTTATCAATGCCTAATCAGGATCTGTGGCACTGCTCTATGTGACTTAAAGAACCTCATCTGGCTAGTCATCACATGTAACAAAGTGAGTGGTTGGTGTTTTTCTGAAGAAATGGATCACTGCACAAAAACATTGGTATGGTGACTTCCCTTTCACAATCACTGCTGCTAGGACAGAGATGGATGTTCACGACCGACTGTCCCTCAAAAACTGGTCTAGTGATGAGAAGATTCATCTTGGATGTAGAAGACATTCAGGGTCTATGTCAAGCAAAGGCTTCCGCCCTCCAGCTCCCACCATCCAGGATCATGCCATGCCCGCCATATTCATGAGGGGTGAGGGGGAGATGTCCTCTCTGCTGCTGGAGATGGGTATGGAATATTAATGAGGCAAGAAAACGAGAGTGCCAAAGGTAGCTCAGTGATTAAAAGTAGCCTGTGGATGAGAGAAGCACTTCACTGAGGGCCTCTTATCTCCTCTTCCTCAGCTAACCTTGGTTGAAGAGGAGGAAGTTAGCCCTATGGGAGAATTTTGGGACAATGATCTCCAGAAGACAAAGAGTGACCCCTCCTATAGGATCTTGAAGTCCCCATCTCCCAGGCCCAGATCTTCAATAGACAGAAAAGACTGAAATGGCTCCCGTGCCTGGAAGAGCTCATATACGATGTACGCACACAATGCAAGGGAGCAGAAGGAGACTGAAAACTGATGGGGGGGAGGGACACACACTACAATTGCCAGACAATTATGATTAGTGTAGACAATTATGATTATGATTTAGCCGTAGGATCCCCAACAGCCATTAACATGATACTGCATTTTCCTGACAAAAAAAAAAAAAAAATTAAAAGGGAAAATTCAGTAGCTAAGCAGCAGTGCTGAAACCCAGGGGTAAATGTTTGCCTTGAACACGTCTGTAAGCCACACAAGAGAGACTAATTAAATGAGTCTCTGGCCCTTAGTTATGTCAGAAATGAGAGAGAAGTTTTTTTTTTTTTTTTTTTTTTTAACTCCCCTGCTGATGAAGAGCAGTGTGGGAGAGGCATGGGGGAGGGAATAAAGACATTCCTGGGTGAAATAAGATTTCTGAGGTTTCTTTTGTTTGAAAAGCCAGCTAGAGGAAAGCACATTTCCCCTTCTCTCTCCCAAAGATGGAGCTGTTGCAAAGGAAGAGAGGCAGTTTGAACGCACACTCACGGACACACACACACAAAGTTCTGCATTCTGCAGCAGGACTTTGAGGCTTCTCTGAAAACAGGAGTGCTTTCTTTCTGTAAGGAGAAATAAAAATCTGTATTATTATAGCAGCTGCGTTATTGCAAAATTCTACCAAAACACAACGACTGATATTAAGTATCTAACCCCTCTTAATTGTCTATTTCATGGGCTTTAGATTTCTACATTGCTAAAATAACCATCTGAAGACAAGACTTCGATTCATTTTGTTTTATTAGTATTATTATTTCCTTACAATGATAATAACACTTTACACTTATACAGCACCGTTCATCCACAGATCCAGACAATAAGGACTGGATTGCTGCTATTATCCTATCACACCCCACAAATGAGAAGGGATAGAAAATTCACAAGTGAGCTGAGATTTGGGGAGAAATTTGCTGAAACCTTGAAGACCAGGAATGATGCAAAAAGAAGGGTAACTAAATTCATGACAGCAAAGTCAGCTGTTTCAGTGAATTTCTTTGTTGATAAAACTTTCCAAAAAAATATTGGCATTCCAGTTTTCAACAGAACATTAATTAATGATAGGAACTCCTTAACAATGTTTTCTGAACAGTTTTGAATCTAAGAAGTTGGGGGTCTATTTTGATTTCTTCTGAAATATGTATTCTAGTTGAAGGACAGCTAAACAAATGTACAAGGGAAATGTGTTATACAGAACAACAAACTTGATGGTCAAAAGGTTCCCCCTTTGCTTTTAAAATCTGTGAATAAATGAAAGATCTGGTGTTCCTCAAACCACTCACTCATGGGTCTGGCAGGGGCTTTCTAGAAGGTAATGCCTTTTGAAACAAAGTTAGTCTTCAATTGCATTTCAGTTGAGAAATACACGTGTGACTGGGAGCAATGTCAAGGAGTGCAGGTAGGTCTGCTCCATTTGCTCCTTGCCTTGCAGCCTAGATGGAGATAAGAAATGCACTGACTTCAGTAAAGAAATCCTGCAGGAAAGTGGCAGCATACAACAGAGATGACATTTTCCCTTTGCTGTGTGTGGGGTTTATTCTGCCCAAGCAGGCTACAACACACTCACATAAAGAAGAGGGTGTTGACACACTGATTAGATGTGGTATTATTTATTGTTCCATTATCATTGTTTAAACATGGGGAAATTGAGATACAGTTTAACAGTATCTAACTCCAAATTGCTATAAAATGAATTATCTGATCTCATCATCTCTGACTTTTTTAATATAAGGAGGAAAAATCAGACATTTTTAGGTTACAACTTATTTGCAGTCTTAGCCAAGAAGTTCCTATTCCTCTTCACTGGCATATAAAGAAAACTAGATGACTCAGATGAACCTCACACAAGGTATTTTTGGGCTCTGAGAGGCAGAGGGACCATGCTTGTAAACTCTGCCACCCGTGGGACAGTCAACCTCAAGTTCAGCCACTGTCCTTCAGAAGTCAAATAACATGAAAGCTAAGTCAGTCTGTGTGTGCAAGTACAGTCAACAAGAAATTACTCTTCAGAGGACATGAGCATCAGTGTGGAAGGTGCAAGACCTCCATCTTCTCAGCTCCAAGAAAGCTGAGCAGTGTCACACAGCCCATCCATGGAGAAGTCAGAAAGGGAAGCCAGGACTTGACTCCCAGTCTCCTCATCTAATCTTCAGTCACGTTTTCTTTCTTCATTGGCTTGGCTCAGTAGCTTCACATGCTGTCTCCTGCCCCTGACACAAAGGGAAAAAAAACTGATCACAGGGATGGAAGCAGATAATAAAAACCACACTGCTTATTTTTAAAAACAAAAACAAAGGAAAACGTTCATTTGACCTAGCACATGGCTCTACCCTTCTGTGCTGCTATTATTCCTATCTTAGAGTCTTTCCACTTTTTCTCTCACCAGCAGGAAAGAAGTAACACAGTGATGTTTTATGCCACAGAGACAAAGAGGTATTGATCCCTTTTGCCTCTGGAAAAGGTTTCTAATAATTTCCAGATATATCGTAGATTGCAGTCGTGCTATCTTTAATTAAAACATGACACAGGATGAAAAGCAACTATTTTGGTGTATCTGTGGTTTTTTTTGTTGTTTTTTTGTTTGTTTTAATATGCTGTGGTACCAGATCAGATCAGATGGCTTGCAAGTTGAATACACAGAAAGTAGAAAAAGAGAGGAGGAATATTTGCTTTTGTGTTTGTTATTCATGATAGTTAAATGTGATGTTTTGCACTTCATATTCAAAAGACTTTGTCATCTGAAGCTTCTTAACCCCTTTACTCAGGGACAGCTGCAGAGAAAAAAAAAAAAAAAAAGTAAAATCCTCTGTCCAAAGGATATGTATGCTTGCATCAACAAAACACATTTCTCCGTCAGCAGTACCCCTTTGTAATGACTGTAGTGACACCCAGGCCTTGGCCCTGTGAATTTGGGAAATAGCTGTTGGCACAATACAAGGGATGATATGAACTCAGAGTGACCCTCTTTCTACACAAAGTTATTTAGGCAGAAAGAGAAATGAAGAATTGACTTCCCTGTTGCTGCAGTGTGATCAGAGCTTCATTCCAGTCAAAGCGGTGTGTCATATCCCCAGCCTAGCCACTCAACTGGAAACAGTTACATACTGGTTAATTTTTGGAAAGAGACATTGACTTCTTCATTTTCATTCTTTCTTATGATGGTGGAAATACTATCACTTTTGATTTACCAATGAATTGTTAAGGATTTGCCAAGTTCTCCATGGAGGGATAGCTATATCTCAGAGTAAAATAACTTTCCTACAAACTCACCCAGCTACAATTTTGCTGTTCTATATGCTGGATTCAGTTGGTTTTAGGTCTTCAGTATGAGAAAAAAACAGGGTGGGTGGCATGAGTTCACGGTACTTTTGCCACATGTAGAATTTTATGTTCTCTCTACTTTATAGATAAATACCCACTGTTTAATGCATCAACCCTGAGTTTTGCTTTGTCCAACACATTAATTATACTCCTTTCTAGAACTCTAGCCTCACAGGCATTTAAATGTATGATTGTGGGTTTTTTTCTTTCCTTTTTTTTCTTTTTTTTTTTTTTTCCAGGAACACGCAGAAATTGAATCAAAGAAGCACTTTGCAGAACAAGTCTATACAAAACGAGTGGTTTTCTCATTAGCAGTACAAAAGAATTGTGATGTATGGTTAGAAAGGAGCACATCTCCATGCAGCCTGTGAGCCTGTGCATGTCCATACAGTAGTTATAACCCACTGCAGATTCAACCAGACCCATAGTGACCCCTGCCTCCTCACCCCCACTTGCACAAATACAGTGGTAACCTACCTGGGGCAAAAAAGACCCTTCTAGCTTTTCACATGAACCGTTGTCTAAGTTCTTGCAGTCCGGAGACCTTCACTCCCTACTACATGATCTTTGAGATGACCGTAAGCCTAGGTAACAGATTCATTTTTTTTTGGTTGAAGCTCTCCTATTTGTGCAGAAAATAGAGGAATTTATTGTCACAGTCCCTCCCATCACAGTGGCTACAGAAATGCTGCGCAGAAGTAAAAATAAAGGTAAATAATTCTTTTTATTTTTTTTTTCTTAAATTGTCCCAAAGCATAAAAACAAAACGGTTAGATTTTTTTTTTTTTTTTTCCTAAGATCAGTGGGGACCTGCTTACCTTAAAAACTGAGATAAGAAGGTAGGAGTTATTCTTTTTTAGCTTGAGATTAGTTTGTTATAACATGTTTGTTGACATGCTATTAAACTAACAGTTCTTGTGGTATCTGAATAAGATTTTTATTTTATTATGGTCATAATAGGAAAAAAGGCAGTGATTGTTGCTTGTATTTACTTATACAAATAACATTAGCTTGGATATTCTCCTAGAAATCTCTCTGTATATACTTCCCTCTTACATGGACATGTCCTTTCTTTCTTGCAATATAACCTTGTATATTTTATTCAATAGTAAAATTAAATACAGCAAAGGTTTCAAGTTATATCTTTCTCCAGTCTTTGAAAAGGATACTGATTTCATATGCCACAATGATAAGTCAAGTGATAAGAGAACTTTCATATACTTTTGGTTCAGATAAATGTTGACAAACACTGAAAGGATGTTTATTTAGAATTTACCTGAGCTAATAGTATCTCTTCAATTTGAAAATTTGGTCTGAAAATACCTTAGGAACAGACCTGTCTCTTGAGAACCCCAGTACTACATCCTGCTTCCCAAACCTACAGGAATTCAAAAATGTGGGTAGCAAAGAGTGCAAGTTTTGTGAACTTCCATGAATGATCATTTTGTGTTGAGGTCACAAACTTGGAAACACATTAGAGAGGAATAGGCTCTTATTTTACCTGAATCCATTCTGCTTAAACTTGTCTCAAGCAAAACAGTAAGAGACACACAAAGATATCCTACCAATATCCCAAACAATCTGAAAAAATACACAAGCAAATAAATAAAACATTTACCTAACACAAATGGGAAATTCTGAGCAAAAGGAAACACACAAACTACCCTTGTTGTTCTGAGATTTACAGATCCGTATTTCACAGATGCCCTACTGCTTTATTCATACTGTTAAGGGAGAGAGAAGCAGCCTCTAACCATCAACACCCATCATTAAATCATTACAAAATCTCTCTTCTTAAAGAGACACAGTATATACATAAATATAAATATATACATACACATGCAGCTGTGTTCATATTTATATTTATCAAATGTTGTGTATAGGTGTGTGGAAATATGAAAAGTTTCTTGAGACTGCTTAACTTTAGAGTGTATCCTGTGCTGCCACTTGAAAGAAAGGTTTTTTGTTTGCGACATGAAAAGCAACCACAGCATAGTAGAAAAGACTAAACAGAAAAGGAAAGAAATCTGAAGCATTTTCCTGAGCAGGGGTAAAAAAGAAAGGAAAGCAAAGTGACAAACATTGGCTGCTAAACTAAAATGCCATGGAATGAACTACAGGAACCAGTGTGAACTACACCATGGAATTTCTGTGAAAAAGAAACATATTTTACTTGATTAGCAAATAATTATTTATTTTTGAGTTTTAGAAGAGATCTCAGGAATGCCCCATATACCTGGTATGTATACAGAGGAGCAGATCTCATGCAGAAGAAAGAATAAGCAGAAACAAATGACAACAACAACAACAAAAAAATGCTGAAAAGTGGAAATAAGCACAGTGATAAAGATGGATAGTGTAGATATAAAAGCTTGCCTAAGGATCTTAATCCTGAAAGCTCCACTGTGACAAACCCCATTAGCTTGTGTGTGCCTATGGATCTGGCCCAGATGACCTTTGGGGGACATTTAACTCTCTCCCCTGCTAGTAAAAAAAACAAACCCTTCTTCTCCTTCATACCAGTGAAGAGCTTGCTTGCAGTCTTGAGAAATTAGGGAAGGAAAGTATTGCCACACTTCCTTCAAAAGCATTATTAGCTGCACCAAAATTCCTGTTTTTAGCCATAACATTTAGAAAAAGAACAAAGACTCTCAGAGATGAGTAGACATAAAATACAATCTACTTCCCATGTAAGTTTTCTTTTGGTCTGTATTCTTAAAAGTAAGCTAAATTCCTAAAACTCTAAAACTCTTGCCTGCCTTTACCTGCTACTCTTTCAAAACACACCTGGACTTATTAGGGGAAAAAAAAAAAAAAAAAAAGTCTTCAAACTTTCATGATATTATTTGTGAACCCTCAAAAGCAATAAATCTTCTGTGCATTTGCACAGTATAGGGAGGCTGGTTGGGATACTCGGCACCAGCCTGTAAGGGTAAATTTAGCCTGAGTGATAGCGGTGCGTCAGAGCTGTTGATGTGCCCGATGTGACTCTAGGCATACATTCAGGGAATAAAGGGAGGTTCAAACATTCAGGGATGAAACAGCAACTGTCATGAAAGAAAAGTGAAAGGGAAAGAAGAAGAAAATAATAATAATAATAATTCAATCGTTATACACTCTGAAACTTCTGATTTTAAAGGGATTCTTAAGAAACTTCTCAAGTGGGTAGCCAGAAGTCTAATGACTCCTAAAAAAAAGATTCATACAAAGGCACTGAAAAGAAAGGAATGAATTACCCGTAAAAGAATTCATAACATATCTTACCGATGCAGCTTCAGATGGGAGTGTAATTTATGGGTAGTAGATAAAATGTAGGAGTTTGGTAAGATTAGGGACTATTTTTCAAGTTTTATAAAGAAACATCCTTAAGAATATTAGGAAATTTTTGTGAATCACTGACTTGAATTGAATATATATTTCTCGGAAAGCAAACCAAATACTGATAATGCACATCAGGCAGTAATGTAGGGAAGAAAGTTAAATTTATCACTTACTACAAAGGAAAATTATTATATGTATATATACATATATTACATTATTGTTTTACAGCCCATCTGAGATTTATCTCGTTATGATGTTATGATGAGGAGGATGTAAGTCTATAGCATCTTACAATGTATGTGTTTACACACTCACACAATACAAAGGATAGCTTCTATCTGGTATTTGCCATCCTATGTTGTTGGTAGTCAGAATATTTGCCACAATACAATCTGTTAAAAAAATCATCTAAAGGAGATACTCCCTGTCCCTAACATTTCTGTGAATAAGTAAAGTACACTCTAAATCCTGTAAGAGGATGAAGATGCACCTCTGAGCGTCTGCTCTAATCTCACCTTTTAACTATTTTGGTTGTCCAATATTCCAGACTCTGAAAAAACAGATCTGAGGTTGAGATAACATTTGCTTATTGAAAATAAGATGTTCTTCACTGAATCTGATGATCTTTTTTACACCAAATAACGAGTCATTCCAAGAATTCTGGCCCCAGACTATCTGACTTCTGTACATATCACTTGAAATTTTCTTCATACATTTTTTTGAAAAGTATTTGTATACTTTTCTATACTGTTTGTATAGCACCTTTGTGCTAAAATATTTGTATTCATCTGAAGTAAGTTTAGGATATTAGTCAGTATCATTGTCATAATATTGATCATGGCATAAAATCAATAGACAGTGTTGAAGGGTGGGGAAGGGGAGGGGAAAAAAGGAAAATTAACAAGTCTGTGCCAGATAGGAGAAGGCTTTTCTCAGTAAAATACATTGTACTGAAGAAAGCATAACAATTCCCAAATGCTAAAATGGGAGGTACCATGCACTGGGAAGTGCCCTCATTGTGTCTCAGGAGCTGCTGCATTTTGTTGAAGGGCAAGATGATGTATGAGTTTTCAACTTCTTTATGTTTGTCTTGCTGGAGGTGAAATAGTTAAGCCGGTGGATCCAAAAAGAAAGAAGAAGTGCTCAAGAGAGGAAATAAAGCACTCCCTATTGCTGATGATAAGCTGTACAGAAAATTCTTTCATCAACTATTTATCTTGCACCTAAAGCCTTGAAAAAATTCTTATAGCTATAAAGAGTTTTAAGTCGATGGACAAGGCTTAGCTTGGTTTATGAATCCAGTGCGTAATTCACCACCTCTCCATTGATCATGAAGTACAAATGTCACCACCTGGCTTAATAGTGACCTGTGCTCTTTTTCCATCAAAATCTGCTGAGTGCAGACAGCAGAATCAAGGTTGATCCTCCCACAACAGATGAAATCAGAAGCTGATATCATTATCCTTTATATAAGTTCAGTTTTCTATAGCTGGTAATACAGTTGTCCTCTAGCACTCACCCAAATTTATCAAAAAGACTGGCATGACGATATTTTCATGGAAGTTATTTGGCTTTGGAGATCTGTCTGAACCCTATCTGGTTCTAATTAATCTATGAGTGCTCAAAATCACTGATAGACTGTAAATAAAACAGCAGCTCATTGACTGACATAATTATAGGAAAGTTTCCATCACACTAATTGAACGACATACCTTATTGACAAAACTGAGAATTCTGCTGATTTGGACACCATGGACTTTGGCTCTTGGGAACACAGTAGGGTCTTTGCATTGTGCAGAAGAGTAGTAGTTTTGTAGCTTTTTTTTTTTTTGGGGGGGGGGGGAGGGAAGGGAAGGAGTGGGGGAAGTGGTCAAAAAATGGATCACAGGAAGTTCCACACCAACATGCAAAATAACTTCTTCATGATGAGGGTAACGAACACTGGAACAGGCTGCCCAGGGAGACTGTTGAGCCTCTCTGGAGATATTCAAGGCTCGATTGGATGCCTACCTAGGCAACCTGCCCTAGGGAACCTGCTTTGGCAAGGGGTTAGACCCGATGATCTCTTGAGGTCCCTTCCAACCTCTACAATTCTGTGATTCTGTAGTGATCACACAGAAGCAAGTGAAAAAGATGTGACAGACCAAAAAAGTCACACCAAGGAGGAAAATGCCATGAGTGCTTGGACCAACCACACTGAAAAAGGAAAATATTTTCTGCTATTTTAATATCTCTGGAACAAAGCAAGTGAAACACCTACAGTGTATAACAGATGCACAAATTTACCTTGGGTGATTAATGTATTTTGAACACAGAACTGTCATCTCAGGTCCTATATGTTTTTATCTGCTTTGGTGCTGCATGCCTGTGGTTTGTTGATAAAGTATTTGCTCTGCAGTGAAGACAGCTGCTGGGTTTGGTGCTTTTGGTTTTTAATTATCATCTTACTTTACACACGTGCACACATCTACACACCCTAAATATGCACAGATGCACACACCTCACTGGGATATACTTTAAACTTCAGAGCAAACCGAATAGTAACAAATCATCAAAGTACATTAGCAGTTTAGATATGCACAGGAACACTTGTCTTAGGCCAGCTAGAGTGTCAGCTTTTTTTTTTTTTTTTTTTTTAATCACCTGAGTGGTGATATACATTTGGACCCTAGAAATTGTCCCATCTAACTTAAGAAATCAATTTTTACTTTAAGTATGAAACTCTCATTGATTTTCACTTCAGAAGACTACATATTTCTGCTTTAACTAATGTCACTGAATAATAATTAAAAAAAAAAAAGAAAGAAAAGAAAAGAAAAATGCATCTTTTTGTGAATGTATTAAACCCGAAGAATTGGGCATTTAAGCTCGGTATGTAGTTTGCATCAGCCTAGAAAACAACATTTCTCACTGACAAATGACTATGCAGTTCTTGTGTGTTTATCTCAGTGAAAACAAAATTCTGCTATAGATCACAGTCATAAGGTTGAAAATACTGGCCACTGCATTTATATGACATGACATTTCATGACCTATGAAGCCAAATCACTGTCACGATCATATATACGTATATATGCCTGCAGTCTCTGGAAATTTTTTTAGTAGATTTATCAATCTAAATGCTTGCTATTAAGATACTGACATCATAGTTGATATTTATTAAAAACATATACAAATGTGTATTTCATATGTACTTGCATGCATATTATCATCACAGCAGGGGAGGTATACAAGCTTAATTTGATCATATTTGACTATACTATATCTTCTTTGGCTAGAGGTAATTCACATTACAGTCTGAAATCAGTCGCTGAGGTTTTAGTCGCCCCAGCTGCACACGAAGCTACACAGCAACAGAAAGAAGAAAATTAAGAAAAAAAAGTCCTCTCAGAACAGGGCATTATATACCAGGGAAAATTCACTCACCTCTGTCTTGGAAAACTTAGGTCTTTTATGAGTATGTTCATTCTCCAATTTTCATGAAACTAGCTTCCTGCCCAGGTTTTTGAAGAGGCAAGAGATGGCAGTATTGACACATCTATGAAAGGGAGCAGTTCATTGACCAAACTAGAATATTAGGATTTTTCTTCTTCACATTTCATTTTTACAGATCCTTTTTTTTTTTTTCTTTTTCTTTTTTTATTTCTCACCCTCCACATATAATGTATTAAAAACAAAAACAAAACAAAAAAACACTGCTCTCCCTATAACCCCCCTTTAAAAATAAATAAATAAATAAATAAAATCTCTCAATCTCCCCCTCTGCCCCTGTGAAACCAAGGAAAATAAATAGATAAGATTATCTGTAAAAATTCTGTGCTATGTTGAAATCAAAAACAAACAAAAGCACAGGGAAAAATGAAGAGGGGTGGGGGGAGGAAGCAAGCATGATAAATTACTGATTACTAAATGGAATTGTTTCAATCAGGAGCTTTAAGAAAATGAAGGGGAAAAAAATGAACTTGCTTCTTTCCTTGATTCTAGCTTTTTGCAAAGATCAAAGAGATTTATGACCTGTGTCTCTTCAAGTCTGATGCCAGAAAAGAACATGTTCTCATTAATAGTCATTTTCTCATCAAAATAGGGCTTTTATTCAGACAATGTGCAAAGCTTTTATAAAGCTGATTGTTGACAAAATTTTCAATAAGTTTCAGCGCAATGAATGGCACACAGAGAACAAAACTAAAAGGGTGGTTGATACCTTTTATACATTCTGCAGGTAAAATCAAGCCTGTTTTCAGACCATGACCCACCACTGAAATCTTGTGAGAATGACAACTGCATGAGTTTTTAAAGTGAGAACTTCAGTTTATCAGATGGTGTTTGAAGTAAAAGTCAATCAACTAAACAAAAACATCAACAACAGTCAAAATTTATCTTTCTCTGAACTTTAGTAAAACTTCTTAGAACTGAAAATCTTGAGAAAATCAAGTTTTCTCTTGAGATTTACTGTGCATTCAGGTTTCAGATGAATTAGTAATACAGGCAGCTGGGGACAATCTCCCAGGGTATATTACTGCATAATTAGTTACAATATGGGGATTTTATGCCTCCCACCGCAGACTCGGGAGACCAGATATTGGGTGAAATGGGCCATTTATTTGTTCTGGTATGCTGGTCCTTGTTACCAGAATAGCCATTCTCATTCTGGTTAGATAGCATCTTATAATCTTAAATAATAAGGTTTTCTGTAAATACAAAATCAGTACATATAACAATATTTTCAGTCACAGAATGATATTAAAGAGGGGGACAATGTATTCTGGGTTTGAGGTTAGGGTGAGGACCTGGTCAGAGTCTTACCTTCACTGTGATCCATGTCACAACAGCAAGTCTGGATGAGAAGATTCCTGCTCCTGCCTTCCCTTAGAAACTTGTTCCATGGTTGTATTTATTGACCTGTTCTTCTTTTACACACTAATCTTTCTCTGATGAGGTCTGATTTAAAAAAGGTGTCAATCTCCTGTAGAGTAAGTTTTTGCTCTTCCTGTTTAGAAAATTTTCACTAAGAAATGTTCAGTGAGGTAGTTTGGAGGTCTGTAACAAGGAGGTGGTAACTTCCTCGCTTCCCCTCCTCAGGAAGTTGCAGAGAGCAACGAGGTCACCTCTGACCCTTGTTTTCTCCAGACTGGACAACCCAAGTGGCCTCAGCCTCTCCTCATAGAACATGCCTTCCAGCCCTTTTACCAGCTTTGTTTCTCTCCTCTGAACACTTTCAAGTACCTTAACATCCTTTTATATTGTGGAGCCCAGAACTGCACAGACTATTCAAGGTGAGGCTGCCCCAACACTAAATAAATACAGTGGGGGAAACAACTCTTTTGACTAGCTGGCTATGCTGTGTGCAATGCATTAAAGGACTACAGTGTTACAAATGTATCTGTACTGGGTCTGGCTGGGATGTTAACTTTCCCTGCAGCAGCCCAAACAGTGCTGTGCTCTGCAGTTGTAGCTAGAACAGCAGTGGTATCACACCAGTGTTGTCTGCTCCTGAGCACTGCTGGCACAGCATCACGACTCTCTCTAACCCTCCTAGGGGGTGGGCAAAAAAGTGAGAAAGAAACATCACCAGGGCAGCTGACCTAAACCAACCAAAGGGATATTCCATACCATATGATGTCACACTCAGCAATAAAAGGTGGAAAAGGGAAGAAGAGGGGAGGGGTGGGCTCCCATTGCGAAAACATCTGTCCTCCCGAACACCAGCTATGTGCGTTGAGGCCCTGCTTCAAGGACATGGTCAAGCATCACTCTTTTGTGGGAAGCAGAGAGCAATTTCTTTCCCCTGCACTTCCACACAGCCTTTACTTGTGTGGTTTTTTGTTTGTTTGTTTGTTTCCTTTTTTTTTTTTTTCCCTTTCTCCCTCCCTTTTCCCTTTTCCCTTTTTTCCCTTTAGTTAAATTGTTTAATTAATAATAATCATTCTTTAATAATTATTTTTTCCCTTTAATTAAATTATCCTTATCTCAATCTGTGAGTCCTTAGATGAGGAGGGGAACTGAGAGAGCGGTTGTGGTGTTCAGCTTGTGGTGTTCAGCTGCCTAGCATGGTAAACCACCACAGTAGCCCATTTAGGTAAAAGGTAGTTTTACGGTATTGCTCTATAGTGCAGGTGCTCTTGGAAGGGTAGAAACAGATTCCTGGTTTGTGGTTACAGAAGCAATAGAAGCCTCTGGGTTTCTGAGTTCTTTGCCTGGCAGAAAAGTAGTTTTAATATACTCCCGCTCTCTGCAGAGCACATGCAGGGTTTGCTATGTAAACACACCTATCTGCATGCAAGTATGTATATAAATATATATAGAGAGACATGTTTTTAGGGCTTAGCTGTAGACCAGACCAGTACAAAAGAAGGAAAATCATTTTTGAAGGCCCTGTTTTCTCTAATTCTGTCTCTCCCTTGTTTGCCTCACAGTTCTTTGTACTGTCTCATCTTGACCTTTCATACGAAGGCAGGAACAAACAAGCAATCATGAAAAAGAACAGAAAAGCTGTCTATTAACAGGCTTTGCCACTGGAAGAAATGTAACATCTAATTACACCCTCAGGAAACACCAGTGGCTCAGTACTCCTGCAGCACTCAGCAATATGCACAAAGCCCTTTCTCCTTCTGCATTTACTGTGCCGTAATTTGCCATATTTTTGTTCTGAGGCAATGTAGGTCTGCATATATCAGCTCTTCACTTGTCTAGGGAAACTCTTCCTGCCATATGAGGAGCTCCTGTCTCCCACCACAGCAGCTGGTAGGGAACCACAGCTACCCTGTTTGCAATACTGGCTTAGAGTCCTGGTAGAAGAGCAAGGAAAGAGACACATGCTTGTTTCACCAGCTGTGAAACACTGAAATTAGAAAAAGCTATCATACAAAGTATATAACCACAGGAGCTTTCACCTGGATAGCTAGGTTGCTTAGAGTTATTTTAGGTTTTCCTCTATCAACCAGCAGTAGAGACTGGGTTGCCAGAGAAGAACAAGTTTAGATGGAGGTAGACTATAGAAGACTATGATGAGCTTTATCTCCAAAGCGTGCTTCCTTCAGCTGGAAAAATCTATGTAGTAAGATACAGCAGAGCATCCAGTAATGAACCGAGGAAAAAATAATGTTATCATTCCCAGCCCTTAAGGAACTTTCTAGCACAAGACTACAAGGAAATACTTCCCTGTAAGTCTGAATAAAGAGAATCTGACAGGTATTTCAACGAAATGCCTTTTTTTTTTTTTTTTTGTTAGCATGTTGTTGAGCACATCTTTAGCATACTCATTTCAGTACCACAAAGAATTTGGCTGACAAGAACTTGAAGGGCAGTAAAAGATTTGGCCTGTGCTAGTGTCCTAATTTAGAAATCATTGCAAGTATAATACGTTAGTCATAATAATTCCTAGTGTTCAACGTTTTTGTACACCATCAAAAAACTCCCGGCTTCATCACATTCTAATTTCATCACACTCATCAACTGGTACAAGTGACATCACTAAATAGCAGCCACAAAGGATGTAGAATAACAAGCAAGGACAGTTCTTGGTATGGAATTAATGGCTGAAGCAACCAACCAAGCCCCGTGCAGATACAGAAAGAGCAAGTGGAATGTTTTGTGAGTGCTGAAAAACACTTAATGCCAATTATCTCCTTTTCCTTTCTTTAGTGCTGCCTTCCTTCCTTCCTTCCTTCCTTCCTTCCTTCCTTCCTTCCTTCCTTCCTTCCTTCCTTCCTTCCTTCCTTCCTTCCTTCCTTCCTTCCTTCCTTCCTTCCTTCCATTTTCTTTCTTTGTTTCCTTTCCTTCTTTCTTTCAGTGTACTTCAGCAGAATTCTTTCTGCACAAACTTAATGCATCAGGGTCCACCAGGAGATGAGTTTTCTCTAAGAACAATGCATCTCAGTTGAGTGAGAGGTGACTGAGTATGAGGATTCTAGGTTTTAAGAGATGCTGTAAAAACTATACAGAGCCGGAATATGTCTTAATTAAGGTAAAATTATTTATCATTTTCAGAATCTTAAGGAAAATGTTTTTTCATCTGCTCTGGATTATAACATTATAGCTGTGAACATATTGGCAGTAAAAGTACCCCTATTTTAGCTTCATAGAGAAAAGTCATTGTCCCAAACAAACAAAGTAAAAGATATGGTATTTTTATCCCTTTTCTTTTTCATAAATAGGTGCTGATTTTCATTTTCAAGTCACAATGATTGTTGTAACACTACAGTTCTGAAAAAAATTCACTGTGCCTTAGACTTCCAACTATCTTTTTCAAGAACAAGACATAGAAAGATTACTCTTTTACACTCTTAATACTTATTTTTAGAAGGTAGAGATGTATTATATACATAATTAAATACTATTAAAAGTTTTTAGATTCTGTAGTTAAAAGCTCTGACTGAAGTCTAACGAAGATGAACTCTTACTGAAGTATGTGTTAATGTATTCATATAGAGATATACCTTCCAAACAGTGTGTGTAGCTTACAGTACCTCCAACTGTAGTCATAAACATACAGCTGTACAGTTTTATCAAACAGAAACAGGGTTAAGAGAGTTAATATTATGCTCCTTCATTTCAGAACTTGCATAATAGAAGCAGGTAGTTGACTGGTATCCGTTTTGATTTAGGAACGGAAGACACTGAAGAGATTGCACATATATTAATTTGTAAGGTGAAATAGTGAGATGCAGAATCCTCTCTAACATTTCTGATATAGCAGTGGGATCAATCCAGCAATTCAGACATATTTTATAACAGGAATGAATAGATGGGTGTTCCTATAATATTCGAAAGCCTTCGTAAAGCACTTTTTATGCATAGAGTTAAAGTATTTTAAAATAAAAATATAGGCCATCATCTCAATATTATAGCTGGGCAAACCAAGGCTCAGGGAACTAGTATGTGTATAAAAGAAGTGAACTAGCCAGTATCACATAGGACTTCCCTGTATGAGTCACAGCTGGAAATCAGCTTTCCTACCTGATTTCTATCAAGTTTATATTCACTCACCAGTATACAGGGGTGGTGGTGGGACGAATAAGTGTTTTATCATTATTATTATTATTTTTAATTTGTGTCACAGTTTCTGGGACTTATTCCATAATAGATCAATTTATTTGGTGCCTTTTTTTTTTTAATTTTTATATTCTTTTATTTTAAGTTTTACTGTTTGTTTGTTTGTTTGTTTGTTTTAAACTGGTGACTTCTTTTTGCAAAGGTAGCATAAAACTGCACAGATATTGCTTTGTCCATCCATCTGTCTAAGCCTCAGGGCCTGATTGTCGTTTTCACTAAGACTACTTTATACTGCTCTAACCATGTCAATGAACCTTACAGTCATGGCCATAAATTTAATTTACACCTACTTGAGAGCTTCTATGCCTTGCCAGAAAGATGTATTTTAGGAAGAAAAAGGCCCTAATATCATTTGAAATCTAAATGTTGATCTCTTTTTTAGGAGCATTATTTGCATATTCAACTGTACAACCTAGCAAATGTAGGGAACCTGTTGTCTTTCTGGTGTTCCTGACAGGAAAATTCCAAAGTATTTCCTACTCTTAATCCAAAAATTATAATGGTCATTCAGGTTAGTTTATGACAGTAACAGAAAGAGAAGAGCAGGGAAGGAAAAATAAATAGCAACATCCATCTGGAATGCCGAAGAACACTTCTTTCCTACCTACATGATCATGACTGTGATAACAAAGCAAGAATATACCATGGCAAAATGTGGTAGGCAGCAAGTTCTAATTAGTAGATGGACCTCTTAGAACTGGAGTTTTAATTCTCTATAGTCTAACTTTCCAGTATATTTGACTCCAATAGGAAACCTAACATAGACCAGCACCAAGGAATGGTGCAACTTCCTATCACTCTGGGAAGGTCGTTGGACCAATACATATTGTTTGACTAAAGGATTGAGTTGGAGACTATTCCCATTTATTAAGAGTGGTCATTCAGATTATTTATCAGTTTCTATTATAACTGCCGTACATTTTTCTGTCTAATCCAGTAACCTATATCCAGCTGTGGTCAGTAGAAACAGATGCAGAATACTCTCTCCTAAAAAAAAAAAAAAAAAGTTACTTGCAAATCAGTACCAGCAATCAAACTGTGAAGTTAAACATTTCTTTCAACATATTTCACTGAAACTTTCTCTTTCTGTCCATAGATTTTTGTTAATCCTTCTTGATATTTGTTATCTGTTTGGCTCAGCAATGTTCCGTGTCAAAGGGTTCCACAATCCAGTCATGAATAATGCTTTCATGTTCATTAGTCAAGAATGAGTTGTCTTTCAGATTCAATGAATATCTACTTCTTTTTTAAGGGGTTTATTCTTTATGCCAACCAGCATCTGATGTATTTTTATTTTGTCTTCTTTAATGTACCTCAGCATTCTTTCAAATTACAAAGCAGAATCAAATAGACCGCTGAAATGGATACTGGTCTGTTCTCCTTTCTCAATTTTTGCTATTCCTGATGCAAACCCATATCTCGGTGAAGTTATGTGGTAAACACCCTCAATTTTTACTGAATCTGATGAAACAAAAGACCAATGACTGTGAAGCTAGTCAGGCACTTCACAGTCTTCACACTGGGAATTTACCGGCAGGCAGATTAAAAAGTCGAAATGATCCTCTTGTAAAATTGAGAAGTAAGGGACCTCCTACAGAAATACTAGAGCCCAAGTGGGTATGCATGAGACCAGAGCAAAATTCTCCCAGAACAATTAAATATTTTTTACTCTGTCCTGAAGCTGCATTTCATCTGTTATCAAACTTTTCCTTTTACTACAGAACATGGTGTATCTCTTTCTTAGGTATGTCAGTTGGAAGAGAGAGATTTTAGCAAGGATCTTGAAGTATCTTCCCAAACTAAGTCCTCTCTTAAAGCCATGGCTTTAAGCAAGAATATCAAATGAGCATCCAAGTTAGGTGCAGGTCTTACCACCCGTCTTCAGTCTCATAAAGCAGCAAAAAACAGAAATCTGTCTACTGCTTGGATCCTGCAAACTGTGCCCATAACTTGATTTTCTGGCCAGTTAATGTTAGTTCTTCCACCTTTTCACAACTGCCAGTCACAGCTGAGTTCCTTGTCTGCCACCCAAATTGGGATATCATCAGCTCTCTGTGGAAATCATCCCAATGGGGACACTGTTGCAATGCAAGCAGCAGCCTGGACTCGAAGTTAGCCTGAATTCCGCGCTTTTCATTAGCAGTATCATATATTGCGTAACCCTGGGCAAGGCACTTAATTTTTCTGTCTGAAACTGTAAAATGTGGTAATAATGTTTCCTTCCTCACACCTTTCCTCTGGCTCATCTGTTTGAAACCTCAGTCAAGTAATGGACTTAGTGTTGGAAATGACCTACTGTGAGTTAATTGCAAGATCAGGGTTACAGGTGGTAAAATCTTCTCAGAAAGGACTTTTTTTTTTTTTTTTATAACATCTACCAGACTGGGGCTCTGATCTTGATTGAGGCCTCTAGACCCCAACCTAGGTTTAAGTTAGTAAAAAGAATATTACATCTAGTATCCTTTTCATGGGAGCAGATAAACTGTCAGCTTCTCACTTTCCCTAACTGTGTCTCTTGCAGATCACAGTATTTTTTGATCAAGGTTTTGTCTGTTAGTTTTTAAATCTCTCTCTGTTTCTTTTTAAGGCTCAACAGGTTAAATTCTTAGCAGAGGTTGGCCAAATTATCTTTTATATCTTATATATATATATATATAATTAGTTATTATGTATTAGTTATTTTTATTATTAGTTATTATTAATGTTGTTTATAGCATTCAGAATAGAGAAATGGATTAAGATCAGATATGGTTTTGAACCTCAGACTTTTCTAATTATTCTCTCTTTTTCCCTCTCTTTCTCTCCCCCTCTCTCTTCTGGTTTCTTTCTGTTGTTTCCTTCCACAGCCTGCTTGCATGCCGATAAATCACTTCCCTGTCAGCAGGACTACCCAACAATTTGCAGCAAATTTCCTATCTAACAATTTGCAGCAAATAAGTCTGTGAACAAATGAAGGAAAAACTTCATTCTTGCTGTAGCATTCTGTCTCTTTCTGATATAAGAGTAAAACAGAAGACAATGAAGAAAGAAGGGAAAAACAAACAAACAAACAAACAAACAAACAAACAAAAAACCTTGAATCATAAGCTCTCCATGCATGTAAACTCAGTACTTAGCACACAGCCTCGTCACCTTGACATTTATTTAGCTTGCTGGAGACTCATGTGCCCTCAGTCAAAGCTAATTAACACTTAATTGACTTCATGAGAATTTTGTTCAGCAGTTCTGATTTGCCACTCATTGTGAAACATGTAGCTGTAACTTTTGAGAGCTCAGCAATTGTGGGAGGTTTGGCAGGTGTCAGGGGAGTAGGAGAGGGAAGGGGAAAAGGCGAATGTAGGAGTTTCTGTCTCACTCTTTTTTTTTTCTTTCTCTGTCTCTCATTGAAACTGATACAAGGGCACAAGAGTAACAAAAGAAGGCATTCAATAAATTGTCATTGTGGATACATTTTATTTAGCTAAAAGCACAATTTACAGTAGTTGAAGTTTGATTGATCTGTTGATAAACACTAATGTTTTGCAGTTGACAATTTTTCCATGTTAATTTCCTTAACTTTGGCAGTCCTGGCTGGCAGGACCCTATAAATAGTATCGGTGTCATCATCCTTTTTAAGTTATTAATGAGCCATCGTGTTTATAGAGGTAGGGATTTGGGGACAGGCTGTGCTTGACTGCAGTTTCTGACATTGATGCGTTAGCAGTTGGAACTGGGTCTAGATTAGAACAAGTAGGGGAAAAATGGAAAAGCCAAAAGCAAAAAGCTCAGTGCTAGCCAAATGCATTTGGAGTGGACAAAAACTGTTAATAATTAAAAGATAATTAAAGTATATAGAAAATTACAGGACACCATGCACAATCTGCTCTGCTGCTACTGCCATTTGAAATATATGTCTGGCTAATTATCTTTTCACCTGTGATGGAAGATTTATTTTTTTTTCCCCCCTCCTTCACACTGAGCTGTGCATTAGCCTATGTCCAGACTTTCATGATTGCCAAGGACTGACAAGACACTAGCGAAGACATTACTAATTAACTAGGCCAAGCTATCTACTGCCTGGATTCACAGCAACTTCAGTCAAAGCTGCCAAACATGTAAGTACATGTTTGGATAGCAATGTCCTTCTCCAATTGTGATGTTCTAATGAGATGTTAAATATTTGTCCAGTATTAAGTAGAAGACATTTTGTGCTAGCAAGTATTGCTATTTTGAACCCCTTGGCAAGTCACTGAATCTGTTTTATGTGTAGGCTCAGATGGGCACATCTCAACCTTCTTCCTCCACTGAGTAAACAACAAACTCATGATGTTGTAGTGGCCTCCAGACTCTCTAAGAAATGTTGAGTGCATCCTGTATGCTCCAGTAGGATGACACATGCCAAGAGAGCAGTTTCTTGTCTTTTCACAGGATATCAACAATCCTGGGTACAAATCATTCTGCTAGACTCTGCTAAACTATGATTCTTCCACTGCTTGAATATACAAAATGTCACCTGCCTGAACCATTTTGTACTCTTCAGAGATTTCCCTTTTTCCTCTTTCATACATTATTTTTATATATAAACCTATATTATTCACAATTTACAGGACTTTTTCCCTAAATATAAATATATACATATATATGTGTACCCCTACACACTAGTACGCTTACGTGTATGTATATACAGAAACCCAGATTTGTTAAAACAAGCCAAGACTTTGTAGAATGCTCTCCTGGAGCTCCCAACTGTACTTGAACCAGAAGTGAACCTTCAGTCTGTTGTGCTGTAGTAGAGCTGATCTGAGTTGAAAAAAAAGCCCAGACCTCACATGCTATGAACACCAGCTTCTCAGCAGCTAGAAAGATCCACTCCTTTTGATCTTCACTACTTGCTAAAGTAGGTATTTTCTAACAGATACTTGATATAATGGTTGTCTAGGCTTCCTTTCTAGTCAATGAGCAGAGACAGACACCTTCAAAGTTGTTTCATCCCACTCACTCTGCATATTTACCTACAAAACAGATAAATTTCATGGAAAGAAGCTGTGCTTCAGAGGAAGCATGCATTTTGAGAAATATTCATTGTTGAACTGAAGACAGACTTCTGCTAAACATCTAGGTTTTCCTGGATCACCTTTCTGAGATATCTAGTTATCTGTCTGCATGTTGCAAAACCCAGAATGAGATATCAAGCCTGAATTTCATTTTGAGAATTAAGGGTATAAAGCTAGTCATTCAAGCATAAAATTTTATAAGAACTGATATTCTTTATTGGATTTAGATATAAGTTCTCAGAGAAGGAGACTATGTTTTAGTATGTGTTTGTATAACACCTCTCACAATATCTTCATTACTGAAACAGACTAGTACTAACACAAATATACCTAGTTAAAGGGTGAATAATCTTTTCTGGACTGGGAGAAGAAAACCTGTAACTGAAATACGAAAGCACATCTTCCATATTTTCCTTCGTATCAGATTATTAATTCGGTAATGCAGTATATGGTGGAAGGCTCAAAGAGAATCTCTGTGAGGAATGAGAATATGCCAGTTTAGAATCCAATATGAATTGAACTCGATTGTTCAAGGCTGTCAAGAATACACCAAAGAGCAGTTGTGAACTATTACCCATGACTTTTATCTTATTAAACTTATTTATTTTTCACATAACCAAGCACTAAAACATACATCAGATACCTCAGGCAACTTACTTCACCTTACTGCAGTAAAAGATTCATAGAGAGTTCAATTATAGAAAGATTGGCTAATTTCAATAGCTTGTTTTAGCTATTAAGCCCTCCACAAAGACTTTATGGATGTTCTAATGAATACCCTGCAAGACTTTCAGTGTAATGAAATTTGTATTAAAACACTATAAGGAGTGTCCCGCAATGTAAGGTCACTTCCATTTGTTCTCATTACAGCCCTAGAAGGACAAAGGAAGAAAAGCAGAATATCTAGAAAATCTAGCTTGCTCTCTCGCTCTCTCGCTCTCCCTTTCATTTTTTTCTTTTTTTTTTTTTCCACTGCAGAGAAGTTGGTAACTTTGAGCATGTAACTTGCAATGTTAACTTGCAAGTTACAATATTATCACTGGCTCATAGTGACCTAGGGAACTACACAATAATATTGCCAAATCGAGCTATAGTGGGCAAAACCACCCTTTACTTTCCCTATGATTCTGTAATTCTTTATGGTTGTATGAGTCTATGACTCTTCAGGTAGTAGTGCAAATGCAATTCCAGAGCTTGAGATTTATTTACAGGAGTTGAGGCAACGAGGTGTAGTGATCCTTAACAGCTCATAGAAATCAAGGATAAACGAGGAAGGTCATGATGAAAATCAAAAGAATCATGAGAATTTCAAGATCATTTGCACCATTTGACTAACAGACTACAAAAGGATCCCGACTTGTGAGGAATGTCGTAAGAGTCATCCACAAATAAGCTCAGTAATCTGCCCTCAAAATGTGGATCTACACAAGATATCGGTAAGACAAAAGAGATATGAGATATTAGTTATCCAAAAATACATATTTGGGGCACTTTGATTCATATTAAATAGCAGACCTTGGTATTAATGCAGCTGATATATTAATTTATCACTTATTGTTGTTACCGATGAAGAACAGAACTCCAGTACAATGCATTCTTCTCAGATACATGGTCAGACTCAGTTGATGTTTGAACAAATTTCTACACGACTTCATATAGATTCAGGCTGTGGCTTTCCTTATGTGAGTTGTGGTATTGCAGAAGTATTAAAGGTTTGTCTACACAGAGGTGAGATGCTTGCAAAATTATCCTGAATTAGTTTTTAAAGTGGATTATTTAAATGTCATTAAACTGTCCTGTGAATACTCTGAGAATTAAACTTATGTTGAATTTACTTAATTCATTTCCAAAGTCACATTGAATTAAGACCAGTTCAAGTTTGAGTAGGTGTCCAAACAGAGACTTCAGGTCATTCCACAGTAAATTCCATGTTAAATGTAGACTAAATTACTGAACGGATCTATGTGGATAAAACAAAATATGGAAAAATCTCAGGTTCACTGTATTTAGACAAATATTCATAAATAATTAGAATTATTTGGTAAATGCTGTCCCCCTTTGACTGTGAAAGGGTGACAACACAATTATATGTATATGGCCAGTTATATTAGTTCTGCTCTTAACATTTTTGTCATGGATCGTGTTGTCTCATAATCTAGCAACTGTGAAAATCACAAGAGGATGTATTACAATGAGGTTAGTTTTACAAAACTTTAGAATGAGAGACAGATTTATGAAATCCTTTCTCCTCTCCTCTCCTCTCCTTGCCTCGCCTCGCCTCGCCTCTCCTCTCCTCGCCACTCCTCTCCTTGCCACTCCTCTCACTCATGGGCTACTTAAATCCTCACATCTTTGTAGTGTTGAGGGTCCCTCTTCC
Organism: Anser cygnoides; assembly: GCF_040182565.1. NCBI lineage: Eukaryota > Metazoa > Chordata > Aves > Anseriformes > Anatidae > Anser > Anser cygnoides. The sequence goes on along the minus strand of NC_089912.1, from coordinate 56,518,122 downwards.
CTCCTTTCATTTGCATTGTTCTGCCATGCACATACTGCTGTACACGTGCTTCCTCCACATGAATTATCTGCAAAATCTTAATCTGACTCCATGTCCAGGGGACTGAAGCTGTGAAAGTGATTGGCACTGAAGATGATTTAAGGAACTATATGATTTTGCTCTGAAATAGACGAGGAGTGCAAAAATGGTTCCATTTTATATCTTTACTGAGGAACAACCATAAACACCTGAAAGCAATAAATGAAAGGTGAAGAGCAATGGCTTCATATGCAGCTCAGACTAGATAGCAAGTACTTGCCAGACATCTACTTCGGGGTTCATGTAAGTAAATGTAACTATTACAGCATTGACATCTGTTTCCAAGCTAGTCAGTGTAGGTTGCCTTTATGTTTAGAGGAGAGAAATAGGCATTTCAGTGTGAGAATCATCCCACTATAAAATAGATATCTAAAGGAGAGATAAATCTGTGCCCCTAAAATGGTTGTTTCTGTCTGCTGATTATACAAGAGTACAAGATGATTCTCTTACATGGATTCATACATGGAGCTAGTGAAGAGGAAATGAATCTTACCCTTTTAGTCTGATTGTCTTGCTGCTATGACACACTACTGTGTTGTTTTTTCACTTATGATATATTACAACCTTTTTTGTCACAAGTGAGAAATGATTAACGCATGACAGTCTCCTGTAAAGTTAATTTTTAAGATGAAAAAATTCCTGAAGTTTCATTTCCTTGTGATGCATTGTGCTATTTGTTAGGCTGTTACTTCTCCATTTACATAAATAACAGTATATCCTGTCAATTATATCCTTCCTGAACGGTATTTCCGGAAAGAATGAGTAAGTTACAGTATTGTGGAAGAAGTGATTTTAGACAGGTTATCATTACCTGAATAAAAAATAATATTTATTCTTACTGCTGGTATTAGAATAAGGTGATCATGAGACTTATGTTGACATTCAATCCATTTTAGTTTTGTTCAGCAATTACTCAAAATCTAAATGTTTGACTGAAGTCTGCTTTGCTTACTAGGAAGATGAGCCACAGCCCCAGATCATATGCAGTCCAACAGGCTTCTGTGAGAGCGTCTCAAACTTACAGCTCCTAGAAAGAAAGGTTATTCTGAAAAGCGTACTTTCCTTTTAAATTATATTTTTTTTCTACGCAGTTTGATAAAAGCGTGACAAATCTGAAGGGAAAAATATTTTTTGCATCTGACTCAAAGGAAATAAAATAATAATAATAATAAAAACACATCTCTACTTCCTTCTGGAACACATCACCATATGCAGGCCTTATTCCATTTTTATTATTTTATCAGTGAGTCATGGGGACTCAAAGCCAATACAATACGCTCAATAATTAACAATAACATTTACAATTTTGTAAACTGTTCTATCTTCAAAGTTTTTGCAAACATTTTCTCAGTGTTGTGACTGAAGCTTCTGGAGAGGTCAAAATAGTAAGATTGCCTTAAAAAAAAAAAAAAAGTTTAGTTGCTACACATTTTTTGTTTGTTTGTTTTTGTTTTGTTTTGTTTTCTGACTGGAACATCCATTGTTACAGAGACATCATTAACCTATCTGACTAAAATAATTTTCTACCTTTTAATACAAATTCTAGACAATTGAACAAAAATGTCCCTTTTGGTTTTTAAAAAGATCCTCTAACACTGCAAAATATCTTCTGACTTGTCTTTTGATATTAGAAGGAGCTGCTGTGCATCTCCAAACATCTCTAACATTTCTCAGAAGAGGGCAGAGGAGAAAATTTATCTTTAAATAGGGGGCGGGGGTTCTGAGCATCTGAGCAAACAGCTTTGTGATGCTTAGCTGCCTGCTGGGTTAAACCACAAAAATGTTTGTGTTAATATCAACGTTCCCACATAAGACCCCACTTGTCATTGACTAAATCCATCTACGACCTCTTGAACTGATACAAAAATGTGTGGTAAATGCCAATAAAACAATAGTAAATGCCAATTATTCTCTTGCTACTGTAATTAAGGGCATTTCCTCTGAATGCTGACACTTTCATGGACCACCATACCCACATGTATATGACTACTTACTCCTTATGGCATGGTCTAAATCAGAATCTGAAGACAACATTGGAAGGTTGTTTTATTTTACATTGTTCTCAAAACTGAGTCACCTTGAGAAAGGTTATACTGGGTCACAGGCTTTCTATTGACTTGTTTTCTCACAAAAGAGACTTTTGCATCACCTGGGACATTAGAGAAAATAGTTGCCTGTTCACTGAACTACATCCTTTTTATGGGATGCAGTTTCTCGTAAACCTTAGCATTTCAAATAAACATGGGCAATTATCCTTAACCTAGTGATGTTAATTCTAGCCACAAAGTAAGCCGATTTGGCTAGAAAAAAAGGAGCATGACTAAAGGTATCTTCCAGTGCAGGAACACTGATGATGTTCAGAGTAATCCATGACCCTGAGATGAATCCTGTAATTTAAAAAGATTAAAAGACCAGAAAAGTCAGGTCTTCTTGAAACACTGTTAATAGACAATCCCAACTCACCAGCTTTCAGGCTTACAAAGAAACACAAATCTGAAATACGTGCTGTAAATCACAGCCCTATACTCTCAGAGGGCTTGAAAATACTGTGAACATGGGTGTTCAGGAAGGCTTTATCATACCAAACCCCTAATGTAGCACAACCAGCAAGACTTCTGTACAAAGACTACCTCTGCCTGAGTAGTGTCTCTTGAATATCCCTAGTGTATGCTGTTTCTGTGTGTGAGGGTGAAATAGAAGAGGGAGAGGAATAGAGAAAGAATTCAATGTGAAAATGTTGGTGCTCTGCAGTTCTTAAGTTTTAGTGAAAAAGTGCACCAGGGATATAACACTAAAGTCTTTATTTCTTCAAGAAACACAACTGGAATCAAATTAGATATGCACATTTCACTGGGAACCATGCACAAATAATTCTCCATGGCCATATGCACTTCATTCAGTCTGAAGTTAATTTTGCATTTTGTTAGCCTCAAAGGATAGCTTAACTTTAGTTCTCTTTTAAGAATGTAATGAATAGCTAAGAGGGTGGTTGTGTGCATGTGGACATGAAAGAGAAAATATTTGTTTCCTTTTAAAAAGGAGAGAAAAACTGGGAATGAGATTGTTTTTCTCCTAGTTTCTCCTGAGGAAACTGCAGGCAAAAATTTTCTTGATTTAAGACAATTTACTGTAAAGTCTAGATTAAACATATTTGTATGTCTGAACAACACTGTATGCTCAAAAAGCAAATTTTCCAACATGTGCAAATCACCATGTCCCTTTCAAAACTAATTTCTTTCCACCAGCTGAAATGTTTCCACAGTTCAGTGCTACTAAAGATATCACAGTAAAACCTGGATTTGCCACAAATAAGAAAATGACAGAAAGTTTTGTAAACCCAGGCTGTATATTTTAGATGAAATGTGCTAGTTTAACTTGTTATGGGAGGCACTATCATTACAGAGAAAGATGAGAATATCATACAGGAATAACTGCATGATCTTGAGGACAAGAGGAATTGAAATCAAATTAATTTAACAGAGTGAATTGCCAGGCCATTTGCTTCAAGAAAGATAGTAAGAATTTTTGCTTTTAGAATCAGGACTGTTAAGGATGAAGATAATAATCTCAGGTGCATCAATCTTTCACCAATTATTGTAAGCTATCGGTTTAATGTGGATAGTTCTAAGATCCAGGTGATACAGGAAAGAATGGAAATCGTTTGTACAGTGTACTACTCCAACTCAATCTGAAATACTGGTCATGATTATGAGAACAAAATTGAATAGGAGAAAGCACAAAGAAGGACTGATTCAGAGGCCAGAGAATGGAGAATCTATTGAACTACAGGAGGTGAAAGCATATGGATATATTTAGCCTAGCAAAATGAAAGGTGGCAGGATATGGCTGCAGAAAATAAACATTTTGAGAGGGTAAACATGAGGAAGTAAGACAGGCTACTTAAACTAAAGAGCAAGGTTGGCAGAAGAGATAATAGGTATGTAATGGCTGGGAGGTAAATAAACTAAAGATTAAAAAGACATTTTATATACACAGAAGAGTGAAGATCTGGAACTAACTTGTTAGTATAGTCACAGAACAAAACAAAGCTAAAACAGCTGAATTTTCAGTGATGTCCATACACCACATTTGCCTGCAACAGACTGTCTGGACTCTATGTCTCAGGATGTATCTGCCTGCTAAGATCCTGAAGCATAGCCTGAAGCTTTTAAAACTTTGAAGTTTTGATAATTTAATTGCAGAAGCAGGGATTTGAGCAGTATATCCAGCTCCAAAAAAAGTAAATAGAAATGACATGGAACATCAAGAATACAAGTGAGCAAATGACCTCAGTATGTGTGCAGTCCTGGAATAAACTAGCTAGCTGGAGCTAGCTGAAATAACACATCAGAAAAAAGAGGAATACTTCCAAAAACTTGGACCACCAATATAAACTAGGAAGGCAAACAAAAAGTGGTGCCATCTATAGGTAAGCTTTGGATGAGAGCAATACAGATATCATTAAGAGCTGAAAATAACTTTGAAGGTTTTTTTTTTGTTTGTTTGTTTGTGTTTAAGGACTAAAACCTTTATTATTTTCAATACTTACTTACGTTTTGCCTTTTTATACTGAAATAAAAATGTGTGGACATAGACAGATCAAGTGACTCTGTTTTCATTCTAATCACTAACACAGATATTGAAAACTCTGGGACATTTTTTATATGTGAATACAATTTTTCTACGTGGCTTTTAAAACAAAACAAAACAAACCCTAAAATGAATGTGAAAAGAGTTTCCTGAAAGTTTGTGAAGTTTTCCACAAAAGAAAAAATAAACAAATGAACAATCAAACAAATCTGAATAAATAGGTAGGACTCACTTCAGTTTTGTTAGTTTTTAGAAAAAAAATATTCTTTGGTTTCTGTGTAATGTTTCATGCACAAAAGTTTTAAGTTTAGCACCTTTTTGCTTTTCTATTTTTATCCTGATGACAAAAACTTTTCTTTGGTTGCTTGTTTTGGGGGGGGTTGTTTATTTGCTTGCTTGCTTTTGTTTATTTGTTTGTTTTTGCATATGGTAACTACTAACACACGGGATTTGGGGATAAAAAAAAAAGAAAAGAAAACATTCTAAATGACTCATGCTGAGGGAGGGACATTTCTCTGACTAAGAAGAAGATGTAGTTGAAATTAAGTGCCCTGCTAGACCTTCTGTTCACAAACAGAGAAAGACTGGTGGGAGATGTGGTGGTCGGGAGCTGTCTTGGGCAGAGTGACCATGAAATGGTAGAGTTCGCTATTCTTGGTGAAGTCAGGAACGGGACCAGTAAAACCGCTGTCTTGGACTTCCGGAGGACTGACTTTGAGCTGTTCAGGACACTGGTTGGCAGAGTCCCTTGGGAGGAGGTTCTGAAGGGCAGAGGAGTCCAGGAAGTCTGGGCACTCTTCCAGAAGGAACTCTTAATGGCTCAGGAGCAGTCTGTCCCCACGTGCCCAAAGACGAGCCGACGCGGAACTAGACTGGCCTGGCTGAACAGAGAGTTGTGGCTCGTGCTTAGAAGAAACAAGAGGGTTTATAATCTTTGGAGAAGAGGGCGGGCCACTCACGAGGACTATAAGGCTGTTGTGAGGCTATGCAGGAACAAAATTAGGAAGGCTAAAGCTCATCTGGAGCTCAATCTGGCTACTGCCGTTAAAGATAACAAAAAATGTTTTTACGAATACATCAACACAAAAAGGAGAACTAAGGAGAATCTCCATCCTTTACTGGATGCGGGGGGAAACTTAGTGACAAGAGATGAGGAAAAGGCTGAGGTGCTCAATGCTTTCTTTGCCTCAGTCTTTAGCAGCAAGACCGGTTGTTCTCTGGATACCTGGTACCCTGAGCTGGTGGAAGGGGATGGGGAGCAGGATGTGGCCCTCACTATCCATGAGGAAATGGTTGGCGACCTGCTACAGCACTTAGATGTACGCAAGTCGATGGGGCCGGATGGGATCCACCCGAGGGTACTGAGAGAACTGGCAGAGGAGCTGGCCAAGCCGCTTTCCATCATTTATTGGCAGTCCTGGTTATCAGGGGAGGTCCCAGTCGACTGGTGGCTAGCAAATGTGATGCCCATCTACAACAAGGGCCGGAGGGTAGACCCAGGGAACTATAGGCCTGTTAGTTTGACATCAGTGCCAGGGAAGCTCATGGAGCAGATTATCTTGAGTGTCATCACGCGACACTTACAGGGCAAGCAGGCGATCAGGCCCAGTCAGCATGGGTTTATGAAAGGCAGGTCCTGCTTGACGAACCTGATCTCCTTCTATGACAAAGTGACACGCTTAGTGGATGAGGGAAAGGTTGTGGATGTGGTCTACCTTGACTTCAGTAAGGCTTTTGATACTGTTTCACACAGCGTTCTCCTCAAGAAACTGGCTGCTTGTGGCTTGGACTGACATACGCTTCATTGGGTTAAAAACTGGCTGGATAGCCAGGCCCGAAGAGTTGTGGTGAATGGAGTCAAATCCAGTTGGAGGCCGGTTACTAGCGGAGTCCCCCAGGGCTCAGTACTGGGGCCAGTCCTCTTTAATATCTTTATCGATGACCTGGATGAGGGGATCGAGTGGACCCTCAGTAAGTTTGCAGATGACACCAAGTTAGGTGTGTGTGTCAATCTGCTCGAGGGAAGGAAGGTTCTGCAGGAGGATCTGGATAGGCTGGACGGATGGGCTGAGGTCAACTGTATGAAGTTCAACAAGGCCAAGTACTGGGTCCTGCACCTGGGGCGTAGCAACCCCAAGCAGCGCTACAGACTGGGAGATGAGTGGTTGGAAAGCTGCCTGGCAGAGAAGGACCTGGGAGTATTGGTTGATAGTTGGCTGAATATGAGCCAGCAGTGTGCTCAGGTGGCCAAGAAGGCCAACAGCATCCTGGCTTGTATAAGAAGCAGTGTGGCCAGCAGGTCTAGGGAAATGATTGTCCCCCTGTACTCGGCTCTGGTGAGGCCGCACCTCGAGTACTGTGTTCAGTTTTGGGCCCCTGGCTACAAGAAGGACATGGAGGTGCTTGAGAGAGTCCAGAGAAGGGCAGCGAAGCTGGTGAGGGGTCTGGAGAACAAGTCTTATGAGGAGCGGCTGAGGGAGCTGGGGTTGTTTAGCCTGGAGAAGAGGAGGCTCAGGGGAGACCTCATCGCTCTCTATAGGTACCTTAAAGGAGGCTATAGCGAGGTGGGGGTTGGTCTATCCTCCTACGTGCCTGGTGACAGGACAAGGGGGAATGGGCTAAAGTTGTGCCAGGGTAGGTTTAGGTTGGGTATTAGAAAGATTAGAAAGAACTTCTTTACTGAAAGGCTTGTTAGGCATTGGAATGGACTGCCCAGGGAAGTGGTTGAGTCACCATCCCTGGAGATCTTCAAGAGAAGTTTAGATGTTGAACTTAGTGATATGGTTTAGTGGAGGACTTGTTAATGTTAGGTCAGAGGTTGGACTAGGTGATCTTGGAGGTCTCTTCCAACCTAGACAATTCTGTGATTCTGTGATTTGGTTTCTAAATTTTTGGCTCTTTAAGATAACCATGAAACAGTGCTCATCCGCTAAGTTTTTTATTTTTTATACATTAAGATTCATTTTATAAGCAAAACATTTTGTAGGGTTACAGTCACAGCTCAGTAGATGTTATTCTGAGGAGCATTTTTCTCCACCAATGTCTGAAAAAAACTGCATACTCTATAGACTTAAGAAACATTCGAGTTTTAACACCAAGAGTGTACCTTAGCTCATCAGATGGGGTGTTTGGGAAAAAGAACTTAATAATCTTCCATCCCACTTTTCCTTTCTTTAGAAACAGATCCTCCAAGAACATTATCTTTTATCACACATTACAGGAGATTTGTTTGCTGTTTGAACCAGATCTGAATATTAATATTGCAATATTGCAGTGGTACTTTCCTAGCAACTTCTGCTTACAGCTCTGTTAAAAGGCCATAGATGTGTAGCATCAGAGGACAAATTTCCCTCATGTAGCAGTTTCTGAAATCAAACTGTTGTCTGTCGTGTGGCTGTGCTGTTTGTACTACTCATTCTGTTTTCAACATATTTCCAAAGCAAAGAATTTTTCTGTCCTTCAAGCAAGTAATGCTGTTCCAGATGTGCTGATATAGTTTCATATGGAGACAGAAAGTGACTTAATGAATGAGTGCACCATGCAGAAATATTGACTTCCAGCTGTGACAAGTTCAGCATGCATCCTGCTAGCTCTGCTGCTAGCCCCACTTCAACAGTGTCTATTATGTCCATACCAGGTAGAGTGAACTCCTAGTGACTAAGCAGGTTCTGGTTTGAGGTATAGCCTTGGCAGCAGTCTCTCACATGGGCTTCTCAGCTAATGGATAAAAATGTCCGCATGGGAGATTGACAATTCAGTAACTACAGTGTGACTTCCCATATTTTATGATGAATTAAATAACAAGTGATGGGTGTCGACAACTCTTGACAAACTTCTCTCTTTAAAACTGCACAGTGTCCTGCATTGCCTCCTATCTTAAAACTTCAGCAGGCAGTGAAACCTTTGAATGAGATACATGTCCACAACAGACCTATCATTTAGTATTCTAAATAAATGGCATGATGTTCAAAAAGGCTGATCCCCTAGAAAAATATAACTCTGCCATCTTCATATATGTTAAGGAACCGTACATTAGTCTCTAGCTTCAGAAAATCTTAGCTCAAGAGGGTTTACTAGAATAGGAAAGGTTAAGTCTGCTTTAATTTATGGTAACAAATGTGATGAATTAAGCTATTTTTCCACATCTCTTAGTAAAGGAGAAAAAAATAATAATAATAAAAAAAACTTTCATAAAATGTATTTTACTTCTGGAAACACTTATTTCAGTTTAGCTTATCTATGGTATATTGTGTTTTTCAAATGTGTCTGCAAGCTTTACACTGAATTCTCTTTTTGGAAAAAAAAATCATCATATTATGTATTATTACTGTTATTGTGACTTTTCTCATTGAAACTCTAGTTTCAAGATCCATGATGCCATATAGCTTATGCTTTCTTTCTGTGGCACACATTTTCACACTTTCAAGATCGTTTCCACTTAGAGCCAAAAAGACAGGAGTCAATCATTTGCTGACAGAAAGGATTTTTCTATTTTAATAACCAGTAAAATAATCCATCCACACACACACACACCCTAGCATCATAATCTGAACTGTAAAGGTCAGTTAATACAGTCTCTCATTGGACTGTTTTGCTGTATGAATGAGCATGATGGGGAAGAACATCATCACAAATAATGAGTTATAAATGTGGAAGGGACATATTTTGATGAGTATCAGAAATGAGAAATCTTAGAAATGTTTCTTCACAGTGAAGTTTACCGGGCTGTGCAATATCTCTGTAAAGTAGAACATTCTTATCTTTAGACATTTCATAGTACAACTGGCACAAGCCCTGCTGTTTGTATCTGATTTTGGAATTACCATTGTTCAGTGTCAGTATACAGATTTATCATCACAGAGAGGTAATATTTATGAACTGAAAAGCCAGGCCCAAACTTTTCCAGCTGTCCCTGGATATCCCATGAATTATGTAATTCAGGCTGGTTAGAAAGTTGTGTGAAAGCTTTCAGTCAGTGTGAAAATAAATCTTTCCATTTGTATTAGGTATTTTACAGAAATGTTAACCTTTTCATTGATAAAAAGCTTCATATTTGTTTTTCTTCCTACCCTCCTCATTTTATTCCTTAAATGTGAAACAAGGAAAAGGAAAAGAAAAAATAAAGGCACATAAGGGATTTAATTTATTTATTTTAGAAAAGAGAAATAAAGTATTAAAGATGCTTTTGTTAATGGTAAAAATCTTTAGAAATATTTAATGTAAAATGTTCACTAATTGTTGCTACTTTCCAGCAAAGAAGCTAGCAGTAGCGCTCTATTTCTATCTCTACGGCATCTTAAATATGCATGGTAGTGAGATATTGGAGGTGTGATTCCTCCTGAAGAGACAAAGTTAGTGCAAATGACTCCTGCAGCAATCACCAGCTCTTTAGTTCTTCAGACATGTCATCACCCTAAAATCCTATTTAGCCAGGTAAAATCATTCCTACAGCTGGGCTGCAGAAACAGCAGTATTGATGGCATAAGCAGGTCATTTTTTGTGCACCCTTCATATATCTAACTGCTTCTTAAGGTGTTCATTGTCTTTTTGTGTACATGGCACTCACTAGCTTCTCAATGGAGAAATGTGTCTGCTGAAGTTATGTGCAACCTGAGAGTAAGCAGATGCCATAAAAGACTTAATCTCATCATTGTTAGCAATGTGCTGTCTTTTTCAATGTCTTTTTTTTTTTTTTTCTTCAGAGAAGTTTGCTATGCACTGACTGTCACAGTCAATACCTAAGCAATACATCTCTACATACAGTCATGCATCTTGCTTATTTGAAATGAGACTTCTTTGGTTAGGTCATCCAGAAGCATAAAGACTGAATCTAGAGCAAAAGTCACTGATCATTGGAACCAGAAGTCCAGTTGAAGTCCACTTATATCCAGAATACATTTTTGGAACGTGTTGAGGTGCTGCATTCATGAACTTTCTAAGAACTCTGGATTGAAGTGAATTTTGCCTTGGGTACTTGGAGGGAAACCCATTTCAGTAGCTTGAAATGCAGCTTTCTGCCAGTATCACAGCTGCATCTCGAGGCTATCTATCAAGACTTCTAGACTTGATTTCCTCCCTCACTGTTGGTTTTAGGTTACTGTACTGTAAGTGTATCCTTTTTTCAGGCCTGTCCAACAATTCACTGTGACTCTGAATTGACTGCTTAGCATCCGTGTGGTCTGGAATGAAAGGAAGTATTTATAAGATAGAACTATTTGTAGGGGATTTCTACTTTAACAGTTCTGATGAGAAGAGTTCAAAATGCATAAGGCTGCTTAATTTATATTATATTTAAATTTTTCTTTCTCAGGCTATTCTGTTTCAGTGCAATATTCATCAACAGGAGAAACTGTCTACTCTGAGAAGCATAGCCCTTTGTAATCTTAAGAGTTAGTACAAAGTCCCTCGTGGTTAACAGGAATATTTCCACCCCTTCAGTGTGTTTAGTGTCAGATCTTTATATTTTAAATATTACACAACACACTCATTAGGAAATGCTGTATCATACATAAGGAGAAGGTAGCGTGGGTGCAACTGATGAAATTTTATTAACTGATGTTCACTTACCTTTAAGAATATAAACAGCTCTTTTTCCCTTCCAGCCCTATTACTGTAGTGCCTCTGCCTCCATGTCATAGTGCAGTCTCTGTAGAATCCAAAGTCTCAGGCTGTCTTACTGAGAGAAAGAATCCCCACATCTCCTAAAAAGACTATAAATGCAGTAGGTGAATACATCACTTACTATTCCTCATGCTTAATTATCCAGAAATCTGTAATAATACTGCATGTCTTAGGCTCTGAAGCCAATTGTTCTTACAGATTCCCAAATTCAAAAGCAGAATATATAGTAACTTCTCTAGCTGCTTTCTTCTCAGGTTGTTTTATTTCTCCTTAATTTCATACACACACACACGTACACACACATATGTATGTGCATCATATTCTGCCCTTCACATGCATATGTATATACATATTCTGTCCTTCACTATTTGATCCCCTTTCCCTTTCCCTTTCCCTTTCCCTTTCCCTTTCCCTTTCCCTTTCCCTTTCCCTTTCCCTTTCCCTTTCCCTTTCCCTTTCCCTTTCCCTTTCCCTTTCCCTTTCCCTTTCCCTTTCCCTTTCCCTTTCCCTTTCCCTTTCCCTTTCCCTTTCCCTTTCCCTTTCCCTTTCCCTTCTCTCTTTCCCTTCTCTCTTTTCCTTTTTTTAAATGAAGTCCTCTTTATTATTATTATTATTTTTATTTCCCCTTTTTGGGGGGGGGTGGGGGGGGGTGGGGTGGGGTGGGAAGAAGGTACCTGGATCACAGCTATTCAGCAATTCAGCTCTTTTTGGCCTAAAGTTTATTCTGAAGAAGCAAACAAACAAACAAACAAACAAACAAAGAAAACAGTTCTTATAAGAATACGTAAAATACTTAAGTGTATCAGTAAATCTGTATGAATTGATGCTATCACATGTATATAGAAGCAGAGCAAAAAGAAAAAAATGTAGAAATTATAAACATTCGTCCAATACCTTCTGTTTTCTCTGAGAATCATAGAATCATAGAACTTTGCAGACTGTATTAAAAAACAAAACAAAACAAAACAAAAAGATCTTCAGACCAGATATTCCAGAATTCAGTTCTCTTTGATTCTGGAGACCGAGTTTAAAGTCCCTCTTTACCACACAGAGGGAAAGATCTTTCCAGTCTTTAGCTTCTTGCAGAAAGTGCACATCAGCCATTTGGACAGCACACTGAGGAAGTAGTGTACAGTAATCTGGAACTGCAAAATGGAAGGAACAGTGCAGTTTATTGGCTGTTCTGATTTGCTTGGGTAATGCCAAAGTGCTAACAAATCCAGCTGCTATATTAGTGCAGTGATCTGGAAATGCCTGATGTCTCCATTGCCTACTGAGCCATTGTATCACCGTAGAGGACTTCAGCTTACATTACAAAATTCAGTGTTTGCAGGAAAATGGAGTCAAAATGAATCCCATCTTAGATATGAGTGTTTGCACTCTGCTTCATATGAGATTATATTCTCAAATATTCCGATATGGAAAACTAAACCAAAACAAAACAATAGGCTAAGGGGACTTTGCCAATGATTTCACAGGAATTGAGAAATTAATATCTTCCCTTTGATGGCAGAAGACTGGACTTAGTGACAGAGAACAGTCCTGTAGTCATGTTGCTATGCTTAATTGCTCCAAGTCAGTAATTTATTCCTGCAGTTGGTTAAAAAAGGAGCAGGCGATTAAATTTTCTATTTGAATATTTTCCTGCTTTTGTCTTTTTTTTAATTTATTTGTTGTTTAATTAATCAAAATAAGTCATGAAAAATACTTAAATACTTTCCCTTAGTATTTTCTCAAGTCTGAAAATGTCAGATTCCCATTGTGTCAACATATTGAAATATGAAAGAAAAAATAACAGTCAAACTTTGTCCCTTTTTTTATTGTTGTTAAAATGGCCAAAAGGAGAATTAGTGTCAGTTCTGAGAATCTACTGAACTGAGATTTATGAGACTATGCAACTTTTTCTTTAGGGAAATAGCAGAATCTTCTCAGGCCAAGGACAGACAACTTAAAGAAAATAATTCAGAGAGGACTCATCATAGAGATGAGTGTTGCATAAAGTCACAGGAATAGTGAGAATTTTTTTCTAGAAGAAAAAAATAGAAGAAAAATAAATTAAACTCTTATAAAATAAAATATTATATATATATATTTACAGTTTCACTTTCCTGTTTTTCAGACTAGGAAATGGTTAAACAAACAGGCAGATAGAATGATTACAAATGTAATAGTGAATATACAGAACAATTAGGTAAGATGAACTGATAGACTTCCTTGTTTCTCTCAGATCTCCAGCTGGGCTTTCCAGAAGTTATTGGCATCAGTTTGAACTTTGTTCTCATCCAGGGTCATGTTAAAACTCCCAGGAATTTCCATCAGATTCACATTAATGAGCAGACTTTTAAGAAGTATATTTGTGTGAGTTATCTTCAGAAGTCAGCCCAATAATGCCATGGACTTTAAGAGAGATTTACTAATTTATTACGAATACCTTCATAAAGTTCTTGCTTATTACTTAGTTTTTAGTTTGTGGATCAGATGACTTCCTGGAGCTGACCCCAGTTCCTCTTTCATCTCTTTTCTATTATTTGTTATTTTTAATCCTGAAAAAAACAATAACAAAAAACACACCCTGTGAGTATTGAATTTCTTCATTTCTTCTCTGTAGTTCTTGTTTCTTCTAATCACATGTATTTTAAATTTACATTTTTCTCTATTCTTTCAAAGCGCTTTCTCTCCAAAGCTTTAATACTGCCAAACAGTTTGAAGTAATTGTTTTGGGGCATGGCAGGCATTTCACATGACTTGTTGAGAAATAAACAAAGAAAAAATAGAATGTTAAAGAAGTAGCCATTTCACAGGTTCTTTCTTCAGGTTTTATTTTTATTTTTATTTTTATTTTTATTTTTATTTTTATTTTTATTTTTATTTTTATTTATTTTTATTTTTATTTTTATTTTTATTTTTATTTTTATTTTTATTTTTATTTTTATTTTTATTTTTATTTTTATTTTTATTTATATTTATATTTTATCTTATTTTTATTTTATTTTTTATTTTTATTTTCATTTTCATTTTCATTTTATTGTTTTGTTTTGTTTTGCTTCATTTTATTTTATTTATTTTATTTTATGTTATTATTTTATTTTATTTTATTTTATTTCATTTTATTTTATTTTATTTTATTTTATTTTATTTTATTTTTTTTTTTTTTTTTATTAACATGGAGCTGTACTGTATATTTTAGAGGATAAAGAACATGATAGCCTACTTCTGTGACTCTAGAAGCCAGTGAAAGAATCCTTTTGTAGGTCAGTGAACTCTTTGTGATAACTTACATATTTGTTGAATTACAATTATACCTGCATAGATGTCTGGGATTGGGCTGGAAACTTTTTTTAGCATCCTACTTGTGTCCTAAATATAGACACCATTCTCAGGCATCATGTGGCTCTTAGGTATTTCAGGATCTGTACAAATTGCATCCTGATGTCTGCCATCTTCCAAGTATTTGTTGAAAATTACTCCTCCAGCTCTGAGCTTTGACCTCTCAAGGTCCTGTCTGACCTGAATATTTCTGCAAGCCTGTGAACACCTTTTTTCACCTCCTGTTCCCTCTTCACAGTTTCTCTTCACATCGCCTCCAAATAGTTTTTTGGAAGTTTTTTGTCATGAGCTCAGCTACTCCTTAATAAACCAATTTTACAGACTGTGGTCCCAGTCCCAAGAAGCACAAAAATGTATTCTGAACATCACTGAACTATTCTTGTAATTAAACCATGAAATTTGCTAGATAAATGTCTTTGTGTTTCATTAGCAGGTGAATGGACAGGTCTTAGATTTTTGAATCGTCTTTTCTATATCTTTGTTTCATATCAAATATTTCACTTCTCAGATTTCAGATAAACTTGAGTTATATTTATCTATTACTCTCTGTGTTCTCTCTTTTCTCTACTGTTATTCAGTATTTAACTTCTGTAGCTATGCTGTACAAGAGAGGTTCTATAAAACTAAATTTTATTGTGCTGGAGTAAATGAGTGGACTCAGTGGACTCTTTCTGTCAATGCCAAACACTATACACAATCCTGATAACATGTAAAGTATCTTAATCCCAAGCTAGTCTGTATAACTCCCATGAAGAAAGAAAGCCTTATCTTGAAAAGAGCACCATGTACACCCATTTATTAAGTGACTATGTTTGGAAAGCTAAAAAGTGATGTATCCCGTGCATCATGGTGTATTGTGTTCAGTCACGTATGGTTGTTTATCCAGGCTATAAGGCTTTGTTAGAGCCTTTATCACTCTGTTTTGTGTTAATTATAGCTGGCAAACTTTCTTCCTTTTTATTTGATTGTCCATGATGTTATCCAGGAAATGCACAAATATATACTGCTTTTGTAATTTGTTTGAGATTTTCTCAATAGTAGTACATTGCTCAGTGTAAGACAATTTATTTTTGTGAGATGTTTTTCTGCCATTATTCTATTTTTAATTGGTGATCTCAACATAAACCTCACATATTTCAGTAAAAAGCCCACAAATATTTTATTTCAGCTGATTAAATAAATAAGTCATTTGGAAAACAGAAAGCCAGTAAAAAATAAATATTATTTATTTATTTTCTGGCAATTCAGTCAACGAGTTTGGCTATATATTTATTTGTTATTTAAATATTTAATATTTTCCCCATTTATTCTTAATTATAGTCAAAATCCTGAAATAAATAAAGCATTTCTCTTACCACAAAGACATATACAAAAATGGAGTAATATTAATGATTTCCATCACTTCAGCCATTTTGAGATTGGATCTACATAATTTAATTTACCCCTTTTTCACTGAGGACTTCCCTAAGATTAAATTCTAGAACTGTAGGATAAAGCTTCTAACCTTTGTGTCTTGACACATAGAGTAAAATTAAAAAAAAAAAAAAAAAGAGCTCGCGGAAGTCAGTAAAAAACTTTTCATAGATTGAATGGGCCTGGATTGGTTCCATCTTGAATCACTATAAAATGCCATTTTTCTGTACTTCTGTCAATTACTAACCCTGTGGCAAACTTTTCATTATTCCTATGGTCATAATTCACTAATTCTCTCCCTCATTTTGAGGGCAGTGTCAGGACGATACTTTGCATGACATGGCACTACAGAAACATTAGCATTTACTTAGGCAAACACTCAGTATGAACAGCCATAAAACTATTATTTTCTGGTAGGAATACCCAGGACCTATGTTTCTTCTTAGACCAAAATTTTACATTGGTGCCACTCTAGTGACAACGACAATTATTTATTATTTCTACAGTTTGAACTAAGAGAAGAAACAAAGCCCACATATATGGTAGGTAAGATCTCACGGTCTCTGTCTTAACCCTGTAGTCACCCTCTCAACTTCTCTCAAACAGATGGATTGGATAGATCATCACACAGAACTTTTAGTTTGTTTTGAGCTTCTACAGCTCTGATTCTCTCTTTATTTAGGATAGAGGTTATGGTAGCCTTCAACCCAGGTACCACAGTGAAACATCTGATGGGAGATGAAATGATACCAGACTCTACAACAAAATCATTATCTGGGAAATTGATTTTCTCTCTCTGTTGACAAGAAAAACTTGTCTTCTAATTTAGGCATGCCTAAATTTAGTGAGGTCAGGCTTCTGTCACAGTGCATGGATACTTGTGTTTTGCATTTTTCTCTCAAGTTCATTGAGTGTTCCTTGTGGGACGCTCCTAAGAATGGTTTGCTGGATCATCCCCCTTTCCTCTTCTAAAAACATATGGAAGTCTCCCTATTTCTTTATTACTATACAAAGAAATGAGCTGTCAATACGCTCTTTCAGCCCAGAAAGCCAACCCTATCCTGGGCTTCATCAAAAGAAGCATAGCCAGCAGCTCAAGGGAGATGGCTCTCCCCTTCTACTCTGCTCTTGTGAGACCTTGCCTGGAGTGCTGTGTTCAGCTCTGGGGTTCCCAGCACAAGAAGGACGTGGACATATTAGAGTGAGCCCAGAGGAGGAAGGGCCATGAGGTTGATCAGAGGGCTGCAGTACATCTCCTCTGAAGAGAGGCTGAGATAGTTGGGGTTGTTCAACCTGTAGAAGAGAAGGCTCCAGAGAGACCTTATCGAAGCATAGAATCATTAAGGAAAAGACCTTCAAGATAATCTGGTTCAACCATCACCCTACCACCAATATTACCCACTAAACCATGTTGCTAAGTACCAGGTCCAACCTTTCCTTAAACACTCCCAGGTACAGTGACTCCACCACTTCCCTGGGCAACCTGTTCCAATGTGTAACTACTCTTTCTGAGAAGAAATGTCTCCTAATTTCCAGACTAAACCTCCCCTGGTGCAACTTGATGTGATTCCTTCTAGTCTATAGCGGCCTTCCAGTACTTACAAGGGGCCTACAGTAAAGATGAGGAGGAACTCTTTGTCAGGGAGTGGAGTGATAGGATTCAGGGGTAATGACTTTAAACTCAAGGAGAGTAGATAAGATGTTAGGAAGAAATTCTTTATGAGTGGTGCTGAGGCAGTGGCACAGGTTGCCCAGAGAAACTGTGAATGCCCTATCCCTGGAAATGTTCAAGATCAGCTTGGATGTGGCTTTGAGCAACCCATTCTGGTGGGAGGTGTCCCTGCCCATGGCAGCGGCTGTGGAACTGGGTCATCTTAAGGTCCCTTCTAACCCAAACCATTCTGTGATTCTACGATTCCATGATTCCTTGCTTTACTTAAACCTAGAAGTCATTTGTTCCTTCTTCTTTCTGATATACTCCCTTCAGCTTCTGCTTTCCTGTTGTGATTTCTGTTTGACATATTTATGCCACTGAAGGCAATACTTGGATAAAATTATCATTGTCAGAGCATTAACTTTCATTCCGATCTCTACCCATTGTTTACACTCTGCGTTGCAAACTACATATCAGCAAAGGAAGTCTGGTTCAATTTACCTACCTCAGAGCTCAGTTATTCTCTGAGATGTAATATGTTAATAAAGAGAAGCAAGTAATTAACAACCAACAAATTATGACTTTTTTTTTTTTTTTTAACCTATATCAGATTACCATACTTTTATTCACAATACACATTTATCAACACTCCATTTTGTATGGTATCCAGCTCATCCTATTTTAGGCATCAGAAAGTTCAGTGTCTAGCACAAGGTACTTTCTTAAGCTCTAGTTTTCTGTATAAGAGCTTACCTTAGACTTGGATACCTAGTTTGGATCAGGTGCCTAAGTTCGATATGTGCAAGGTGGCATAAAATTTATCTATCCCTCATGGACCAACTGTGATCTGTCTTCTGGAAGTATTTATGGCTTGACACCTGTCTATCAGGTTACTGTAGTTATTTTGGAAATTCATACTCTGCTGTGTCTGTTTACTGACTGGATGGGAATGACTAGTGCTTCCTTGTTTTCTGTTCTACTTTTTCTTCTTAAAGTGGAATTTGAGTACAATAATACACATAAACACATATATTCATTTAAGTATATTGAACTCACATATATATTAGCTCATGAGAAAAGCTGTTAAACTACATCACCACTACCTTCCATGAACTGCAAAACCAAAAACCACTTGAGACATTTTTATTAATCTCTTATGTGCCTATTAAAAATGACTATTTTAATTCATAGTTAGTAGAGGCAATCCTGGGATTTATTTAGATTTTCTCCTGCATTTCTTAACCAATTTAGATTACTTTTAATTAAGTCTTTTCTCTCTTCACTAGCCCAGCAACATAGCTGGAGAAGTAGTATATGGAAATATCCATAGATGCATAACAGCTAAGGGCCTCTGTTAAATATTCATGGACCATTATATGAGAAATCCTTCTATTCCTACATTTGGAAAGTATTTCAGTTTATAAAATCCATTTACGTAATAGTTGATTGAGTCTTTTGTTTTTGTAGGTGAATTGAAGTTCAAACTAGGAAAGAGGCGGTCGTAGCAGGTGAAGGAGAAAAAGAAAATTAGAGGTCAGCATTTAAAATCAGAATACTTAAGAGTCAGACATTTAAATCCAGACTATTAAAATCACAGTCCTTTATGTACTTACCTTAACATGCTGACTTACAGGAATGTTTAGGTGGAGACATGCTGCTTTATTAGAAGGTTCCCTTAGATCAGTTTTTATTTCACCACTGTGGGTCTGGTGCATACTCATTGTGTAACAGATACAAGGATGATGCTACAAAACACTTTTTCTTGTGTGAGGTAAACAATTCCCCTTGACATTTCAAAACTGTGTCAGAAAAAAGAAATAAAAAAACATTGTTTAGAGTGGAATCTGGGACATATTACACTGAGAATGCAGGACACATCATTTGATTCTTTATAAATGTCTTTGGAATTAATTACAACTACCACTGTGTGCATAATGTACCACACACTAACCATTCACAGTAATGTTATCTGTTTGTGAAGGTGAAGTTGCAAGAAGTCTGATAGGATCTGGAAAATATCTAGTAATGTTTGAAACTTTTGAACTAGCTGAGTCATATAAAACTGGATTTTAAATTCATTTCTAACCTAATAATGAACTTGAAAAAATAGGTTTTCTGATTTTACTTCAATTCCCATTTTTTAGTTTGTAATCTGCTTTTCATAGATGCAGCCAGGCACAAGAGCTCTAGGCATAATATAGTCTTGCCTTAATAGTGTTTATATCTTAGATTAGGGCTTGGTCTCATGCTTGATGTAGTTGTTTATTTGGCTCCACTGGACATTTGATTTGGCTATAGGGAGTAAATTCAATGACGTACCTATATGTGCTTCCTAACTATAAATTAATGAGAAACTTTGTTACTTTGACACTATTTACATGCTATTAGTTAAATACAAATTTAGAATTTCAGAGATAACACACTGCAATTTAATGTAGATATTGCTTCAAAAGGATAACTACATTTTGATTTCACATACTCAAATTACCTTTTACTTGCATAACAAACCAGGTGCCTTTCATATGCAGTGCAACAACACATACTGCACTTCAAAGGAACTATTTGCACTCTCACAGCAGACAGGTTTACACTGAACCCACTTTCTTATCTATTTTAATTTCCTGAAAAACATCTTAAATTTTTTATCCATAGAAGTTCAACTTCTTTCCTTGCCAGGAGACGTTTTTTACTGTTATACAGAACACCATGTGGAAGAGCTACATATGCTGAGAATGGATCTTGATAATCTGCCAGCGTAATTATTCTATGTCCAAAAGACCAACTGATGTTCAATTTTCCAGACCTGCCTAATACTTAGTGGGCTTGCTTTCTTACAGAAAAAAAAAAAAAAAAAAGTGAATAAAAAGAAATCTTGGTTACTTATGAACTAGTTGCTACATTGCAGTCTTGATACCCATGTGAAAGCTGTTCCCTTCAGGATTTAAAACATCCATCTGATAAGACTGCATCTTCCATTAGTTAAACTCTACCAGACTGTAAAATGCCAAGATGTTTCCTACGGCATTCAGAAAGTAATGCATGTAGAGCTACAAAAATAGGTTGAAACACCAGTTGAAACACCAATTTGGGGACTGTTTCAGGAAGCAAAATTAAAAGAAGAATTGTGATAAAAGAGCTATAAAAAGAGTTACTTTTTCTACAAAGAACTGGTGGTCTTAGGGCACTAAGTCATTCATTTGGTACACAGTACATAAAGATTCCTCCAAGATTTTAAACTACAACATACACTGCAGTTGCATGGATGCATCCTTACCTAGAGGCTTAGTTCCATAGATGCTGTTGAAGGTCCCCCAAAATCTCACTTCCATTACACTGCCATGGGCAGAGACACCTCCCACCAGACCAGGTTGCTCAAAGCCCTATCCAGACGGGCCTTGAACACTGCCAGGGATGTGGCATGCACAGCTTCTCTGGGAAGCCCCTTCTGATGCCTCACCACCTACATAGTAAAAAAAAAAAAAAAAAAAAAAAGCCATCATCCTTATATCTAATCTATACGTACCCTCTTTCAGTTCAAAGCCATTGCAATATATAATATATATATATAAAATATATATAAAAATATAAATATATATATATAAATATATGTAAGTATATAAAATATATATATATATATATATATATATATATAATGTTACATTTCTGCTTTGTAGTGGTAGGATGAACCAGAATAGCTCTTCATCTGCAGGGATTCCTTGGCTCGCATGCTTTAGTACTAGCTGGTGAATACAACAGTGTATCCCCTTGGTTGACTAGACCAGTTGGCAGTGGCAGAGGCCTTCGGCTGGTGTTCATCATTAGTAAGTGGAATAGAAAAATTATACTGACCGCTAGACCTAATTCTCTATCACTAAAACCATGTTTCATATGTAATGATTTGAAGCTTAAAATAAATAAATAAATAAATGTTTCTTCTACTTTTTTTCTTCAGTTTAAGTGTTCTTGTTTATTCTGAGAACAGGAAGCATAGACAAAAAAGCAAAAAAAAAATAAAGGTAGAAAAAATTCAAGGTGTGAATGTTGTAGTTGTGAAACTGGTAAAATTTCTCAAATTTCTATCCAGAATTGTACCATAAATCAATGACACAATAAAAATTTGGTACAATAAAAGTTTCAGATGTCACCTGCTCTGAGTATGAGTTATTATCTCACTTACACAAATATTAGTCTGCTGCTCTTTGTCTACGGTTTTCCAACCTGACCCAAAGGCTCAGGACAGATTTAAAATTATTGTATGGATTCACAAAATGATTTTTTATTTTTATTTTTTATTTTTTTTTAATTTAAATGCAGAAATCAGGGTTAAGCCTTGCTTCTCTTCTGAAACATTAACAATAATTTCATTTCCAGGACTACAACTTCAGGAAAAAGGAAAAAAAAAAAGGAATAAAAATTTTACTAAAATTTGGGAATAAAGAATCCCACTGTTTTATTTTTCTTTCAAGTACATGGGCAATTCATTCATTTTGGAGTTGTCCAGTTGAGGATTGAAACTACTCATCACTTTTATTTGCAGAAATATCTTGCAACTGATTTATCATGCTAAGTGAATTAGCATGTGATATTAAATTGTGAGCACTGTTCTTATTTCTGTCTTTCATTCAGAAATGTTCCTCTATAGGGAAGCATCCCATTCAGACATATTCAATAGTCTAAACACAGTCAATATTTGGGATTGAACAATTTATGACTTCTTAGTTTCAGTATTCCTGTCTATAAAGCGGGGTTGGGGGGTAGGAGTGGAGTTAATGTTCCCAAATTTTGAAAGAAGTGCTCTCGTATCCAGCATTTTTTTTTTCCTGTAAATCTGACTGTGCAAATCCGTAATGGCATATCCAATCCCTTGCCTCGTTGTTAGTTAGTGTTTCTAAATGATCTGTCTTGCCAGACTAAAAGAATATATGGAACAAGGACTCTCATCTTAGGTAATTAGTCCAAGAAACTCTAGTGAAACTAGCTGCAGAAGTAGTGCTAATATGCATTATCCCTCTAGGTGAAATTTTCCCAGCTGCATATTGCCTATGAGCCAAATATGCCTATCTTAAATCCTATTTTGAGAGCTTTAATGGGATTTAGGAGGTGCAAAACCCTTGTTCTGGATTCTCACACAAGAAATAATTTTAGTTTTAATTTTTATTTAGGGGTACAGAATGGTAATTTTTTATAAAAAAGCTAAATTTTTAATATTTGCAAATATACATTCACATTTTACACACTGAAATACATATTTTACTTTCAAAATTATATGGCAGAATTCACATATTTTTCATGCACCTATTTTTGAAAACTTAGTCCAAACTCTTTTTACATCTTCCCCACTTCTTTCTCTCCCTCTCTCTTCTTTTCCATTTTTTTTTTTAGCAACCTAAGTTTTGCTTCAATTTACATATTTAAATATGCAGTATTTCTGCCTGATCTCCAAAATGAAAGACTAACTAAATTCCTAGCAGGATTATTTCCTTACTCTTTCCCTGGTGTTTTTTTTTTTCCTTTTTTTTTTTTTTTTTGTAATCTTGGGTCTGCGATTTGAATAACAACTGCGAGAGAAAGCAAAAGTTCTGCAATGCTTTTCATAAATGAAATTAGCAAGTTTCTACAATTTAAAGGTTCTATTTGTAATTCTGAAAAACCTTTTCCATTCCCCTTGCTTAGCTCGGGGCATGAATATAAGGGAGAGATGTTTGCTTTTCTTCTTGTTAATGGATAAGAGATAACTAAATGCTGAAATTACAAAATGCTTGCCTGTTTTGAGTTTTATGTATAAGCATCATATTAATATCATCTCTGGATCTTAACTGAATAATATATGCAAAGTCAGTTCACCACATATGGGAAAAAAATCTACATTGTTTAACTCAACAGACCTTTTAAATGATATCCACGAGTATTCAGCATTAAAACCTTCACTTGGAATTTGAATTGCAAATGCTGAATTTTCTATCCAATGTTCTAGTCTGTCACACAGTCAGAAAGAGGCTCCAAATGGAAAAACAAAAAGAAGTTTCAAATCTAATTAGAAAGAAACCTTTAGCAATGGTATTGGATGAAGCAAAATCTACCAGTTTTAAGCTGCAAATGATCTAAGTCACACAATGCTGCTAAGCAATGAGAGCCTGACTCATATGCATTTTGATGGCAACGCTACAGTACTTCGTGGAATTTGGAAGATCACCTTGTCTCTCTGTAGCTACTCCTGTATTTCCAGAGGTATCCGTCTAAATGACATTTTAAGACATAATTAATAATATCAATAGTTTCAGCAACAATGTAATTACCTAAATAATACTAGTAATTCTTTTTAGACAGTATAGTTGGCTGTAAATTCCTCGTCCCTAAGATAAGCCAGTTTAAAAAATAAATAAATAATTAAATAAAATCTGTTCTCATTTGCTTAACACAAGAGTACAACTTGTTCTTGAATGTATATCATTAAGCATTGACTTAAATGCCTAAACACAGGTTGAAGACCTGTCTGTCTGGATGTCTTCAAACTCCCCTTCCATTTTCCATTGAAGATTTTATTTAGGCAATTATTTTAAAAGATTGCTTTTTTGTTGCCTAAAATTTAATTGTAAGCTAAGCACCAAAGTTTGGCAGCCTTGGAAGATATTTTGGCTCCATCAAGGTCATCAGATAATAATTTCAAAAGGCAGATGCTACTACTCCATCTGAGGGGATGGGCAGAGCGAATATCGTCACATTACTAATAGGCTTTCTCTGGTCTAGAAAAGCCCAAGTATGGTAAAAGCTGTCTCTCTTCGGCACATCCCAGAGAAAACTGCTATACCTCTTAAGAAACACAGTTGTGAGAATTATTCAGTCTTTCTACATTTCTTACTTTACTTTAAATTCTATGATTTATATTTACTTTATATTACACTGATATCAGGAATTCCATTAGTGACACGGGAAGATGTTTAATGACAAACATCAAGTAGTCCTTGTATATCTTGGCTGGTTGGTTGATTTTCCTTTTTTTTTTTTTTTTTTCCTGCACTATGTTTTGTATTAAGTTCATTAACTGATTTGGAATTCATGTATTCATTTTTACCTCTATCTACCTCAATATCTGTTGCCAGGGCTAACGTAGTTATCAAGAGTCCCTTTATAGTCAAGTAGAAGAGATAGGAATGTCTACAGAAAGACTTCTATCAGTTTAATACAGGGCCTGATCATATGGGCTAAATCTTTTTATAGTGGTTCCTAACTTTTTCTATTGCACATCTAATGCATATCTAATTTGAATGAGATTATAAATTATGAGAGATCAGTGCCACTCCAGAAGGGAGAATTGAAGAGAATTATTCTGCAGTATCGAGCTGTTATGTGAGAACATCGTGCTTCTTTAACATCTGCAACTTTTCTTTCCTCTAAAGGCAACCTGGACACATATGTCCCCATCTGTACTCATGTTTATGTGGAAGAATAATTCTTTCACAAAGCTTGCATACAACCTGATGCAATAGATACTTAAACAGCTTTAGCTTGAAAGACACCCTTCCTCGAAACAAAACAAAAGCAAGCAAACAAACGAACAAACAAAAAAAGCACAACAAAACAAAACAAGCTCTCTCCCACCCCACAAAAGTATTTTACTGGAAGTTACAGTTTATCTGAGGCTCCCTGGTAATGCCATCTGAAAGAGTGTTCTCAGTCTCTGTAGGTCAGGAGCTGTCTCCTCCTCCCACAGAATTCTCTGTATTCTTAGAAAGATAGAGACTGTTTTTCTCTCTCAGTAATCCTAGTCTGTATGCAAATACTGCACTTTAAATTTGGCATAAATTAGGAAATATCAGACAGACAACCTAATGTGTTAATACTGCATCACACATTTATAATCCAAAAGGCTTGGTGAAATGCATCGCCATCATGGAAAATCCAAAGGAATTTCCATGTCATCAGTCCATGAGATTACATTGACATTTCCATTTCAACAAATAATAAACTCCATAATCTTTATGCAGCCAGCGCCACGCTCCATATGTTACCTCTTATTTTATTAGCTCTTTATTTTTTTTTTAATTTGATACACAGAAAAGAAAGTTTAATTCCTATCGCAAACCAAACAAACAACAGCAGTGATAACAAAAAGTCTTCACTTTTGATCAAGAATCACAATCCAGTTATTATAGTCCTCCCTGTTTGCTAATGACCTTTCATTTCTATTCCCTTTTATTTGTCTACTTTTGAAACAGCAATATTGACTGAACACTTTCCCTCTTTCTGAGCTTCCTTCTCCTTGTGTCTGGGCAGAACCCAAGGCACTTTGATGATGCTGTTATTTCTTGGAATTCAGTTGATTTGTGTATGTAGTTGTTTGGTTTTGATAATTTAGATTTTTGTATGAATATTCCAATTTTCACATCTCTGCTCCCAGCATCACCAAGACTCTTGCTTAGCTTGTGTTGCACTCCAGCCTGGGTATTTAAGATTCAATGAGAAATGCTGAACAACCATCACTAAAACTTACTTCATTTCAGCTATATCTGGTAGGGATGCAAACATCTAAGATGGGAAACCAAGTAAGATAGGACAAAGTGATCAACCACATACCCATGCAGAGGAAGGTGATAGGAAATGGAAACAAAGTACTGAAGAAGTATAATTCCGTTTCACTGTTTCCAAAAAGGTGATGAGTTTTAGCACTTGACCTTTTGATCCAACAGTTATACCCAGATTTATTCTTCCCAACATCCTATTAACTTCCCAGAAGCATTAAATTTAGGCTTCTGTTCAGCTCTGTTCATTTTCCTATGGATGGGAGGAAGAAATAAACACCTCTAAAAGACAATTCAGCTTATTTTAGATTTAACACAGCATATGCAGGTACTTTTTTTCTCTGTGGTAAACGGAATGGGAAAGTAGAGTGTCTATGCTTCAATTCAACATAGTCTGTTAAGTGACAAATTCATAATACATGCATCTAGACTTTGATAAATAGTTTGTGAAAAATTCAGCAGACATAGCTACGAAAAGAGACTGTGAAAAGTGAAAATGACTTTCCTTCAGAAGAGCTTCACATGGAGCAAAAGATGGGGAGGAGGGGTGTTCAAATCTGAACCATGACCTAGAAGTGCTTATTTCTCTGTATCGGTAACAGTGCTCCCAAGACAACTAGGCAGTTTATTTAGAAATTGCAGTTAGGGGCCTAAGATTATGGAGGTTAAACTGGATGTAATCATTTAGAGACAAAAGCATCTTTTTCCTATGCTAATCCATCTCATAGGGAACCAAGAGTACTTCGTGACTGTGGTTATGTACAATAATAATAAAAATTACTCAGATTAATAGTAACCATAAATTCAGTGGAATTGTCCTGTTCAAGTGTCTTCAGTAATATTACTTGGTTGTTAGAAGTAGGGAAAGAGTTGGAAAGATTTCAGAATAGTTACTGTGTGTATTTTCCCAGTAAAACAAAAGAAATTCTCTGAGTTAATCAAAAGATGATTTTTAATTGCCAACTCTACAGTCTTACCCAGGGACCTGAAAAAAGATTTCATCATTATACCTGACAGTTTTGCCCTTGCACCAGGTGGAGGAAGAACACAGGAACATAGGAACTGCCACACCAGATCAGACCTGCAGTCCATCTAGTCCAGTCTTCTGTTGCTAATACTGGCCAGCACCAGATGTTTCAGAGAAAGGTACAATAACCCTTCCATAGACATAGTCAGACTTTTTCCTGTGAAAATCTTGTCCCAGTCCTCTATATTTAACAATCTGGGACCACAAGAGATGCATTTTGAAGTATGAAGGATATATTCTAGTTAGGTAGAGCATATCTATCCCCAAAGTACACTGACTGCACAACTGATTGTATAAAACGATGACTTTCCTCTCTCTACAAGCTTCAACTTGCCTTAGACAACTTTAGGAACTTAACAGTGGCACCTAAATTAGAAATCAAATCACACTATCCTTAAAATTAATAATGCAAGAAAAAGTACTGTAAGTATTTAAATAGTTCAAGTCTAAAGTGGTCTGAATTATTGCAAGAGTTACTTGTCTTTCTCCTGATGAGTATAGAATAATATTTACTTCTCAGTTAGATACCTCAGGTAAGTGCACGAAGTCAGGTGAGATGAAGTCCTGTAAGGCACTTGAATAAATTATTTAGTGGAATTATTCTTTGCAATATACAATACATTTTGAACCAAATCCATTAGTGCAACCAGACTGATTTGCACCTTTATAGAAAGTGAACTTCCATAATACTAGATGTTGACTAGGTCTTGAACTTCCTCTGGATGAGTAATGAAATATAAATCAGTAAAAGCAACAATTTAAGATTAATATTACACAAACATTTGGATGAGTTAGGCATAGAAATCATTGTGCTAACTTCTGTACAGAAGGGAAAGTAATTATCTGTATTGCATGCATATTATAGAATACTTCAGGTAAAGATAATTTAAACAGTTGAGCTTCCAACCAGGCGAAGAACTTGAACAGGTATTCCGAATACTGTCTTCACTTGAAATATAATGACAATAAAGGAAGGCAATGAGAAATTGTGTTGGAAGCAAAAGGATTCATTTAATGTTGTGTTTCAGTTTAATGAGTTACTCAAGGACCAGTCTGTGCCTAATACTAATAATATTTATATTTATGATTTTTACCTCATAAGTGCGAGTTTGATAATGAAGGTTAATGTTCAGTTCATCTAACTTTGAACATTCGGAAGTTATTCGAAAATTTAGTGTAATTAGCCAAGCAGCTCTCTCTGTAGTCAGTAGAGAGTTAAGGAGCAGAGTTATTTACATTCATGTTGTTTATCTTCATTACCAGGCTTTAAACTACCTGCTGTGTATGCTCTACATATGTTCTCTAATATAACTTAAAGCCCTTGTTGGACAGGAAGAGTAGTTTAGGTTACATGCTTGATTTTTGGATGACTCAAGTTAGATGGGATGAATGTCTCCTTGCTTTCCTAATGAATCAAAATTTGAGGCACAACCAACATGAAGAAAGGACTATAAGAATGAAAATTATTTTCATTCACCTAAAATAAAAATACTGTGAAATTCAGCTCTGTGAAACACACTTGTCGATTAGAACTGATAATTCTTCTATAAACTGTGAGTCTATCAATTAGAAATGATAGAAAGAGAAAAAGACAGTATATGAAAAGAACATAAAATATATATGAATAACCAGTGACACGCATCTGTGAAAGACACTAATGTAGTCTTAGACTTCTATTTGTCAAGCAAAAGATTTTAAGTACTATGCACTTAAGTAGTTTTATTTGAATGTTTGCATACAATCCTGGTCCCTCTTTTTCAAGATAAGATTGAAATATCACAAAAAAAATATGTTGACAGAAAATAGAGAGAGGCAGTTTGCCGTAAAGGATTTAGCTTAACCATATGAACACTGAGGGGGGAATATGATCTAATTCCATAAAACCAATGACAAATGATTGTAAATGTGAGAAAAGGATTTAAAGAAAATAAACTAATACATAGCACAAATTGATTTAATAACATTCAATTTTTACTGAAAATTAAAATAAAGATGACGTTGCCTGAGTTTTGAGATTGCAGAACAACCTCTTGATAAGAACAAAGCAGGAAAAAATGGTTTCAAGGTGGAAAATGGTAGATTTATAAGCAGGCCTGCATGACATGGCTGTATTAAAGGAAACTTGATTGATAATTTCAGATATTCTTTGCAGCCTTTTGTTTTTACAGTTGAGATACCTTTATTTATTGCATCTGTGAACTTCCACAACATGTCTAGAAAGTCTGTACATTGTTAACATTTTGCGCATGAGAAAGTAAGAACTGAAACAATTCACCAGAGTTGTAGAGAAATACTTGTGCAAAGCAGGTTACTGATCAGTTTTTGAAAGCTCCAGATTAGCACCATACTGCTGGGGTATCATTCTTAAATTTTAAGAGAAAAAGAGGGGTCGGAATGGAGATGGGAAGGAATGGAAAAAAAGGAGGTGGAAGGGAAACAGTGAGGAGGGGGGAGGAGGCAGAGAGGGTTGCTTTCAGCCATTATAGATTCAAATAGATGTGAAAGGCCAATTCTCACATCTCAAACACAAGCTAGCATAAATAAATAAATAAATAAGCCCCAGAACTTTATTTTCAGTTAACATGATCTTTTTAATTCTGTCTTGTTGAAGGCTTTGTATTTGTGAAATGTTTGTATTGGTAAACATGAAATTCTCTGTATTGGTAAATTGTTTGTATTGCTAAATTCATCCTTGTAATTTTCAACTCCTGAATACAAAATTAGAGGCAGCCACACTCCATTTTCTTGTATCTTCTTCTAGATCATCTTCAGGTGAGATGAAAGTGCAAACACATTGGATATGCCTAGGCACTCAGGATTCTGTTCAAAAGAATGAAAATAAATCTATGGTACTATGAAATCTGGAATGTCTGCTTTTATACATTTAGTTAAGACTTGGTATAAGACCCTGAGGTGACACTCCACACCACTTCAGAATAATAAGACAAGAAAGTTTTTTCTGACTTTTTATTTTCTGGTCCGTTTAGGGTTGGGGTAAGGTCTGACCTTCCAATAGCAACTCATTCAGGGTAGCAGCTGTATGGTCTCACCGGGATCTTACGGCTGTGAACTAGAGCAGCTTCAGCCATCCAGCTGCCTAAAATATCCTGTCGGACGTCTCTTGGTCCCCTTTGGCATCTGCCAGTTTCAGAAGAAAAAGAAAAGGAGACAGGATGTTGTGCCGAACCAGCCAGAAGTTTTTTATTAAGAAAGAACAGGGACACATCAAGAGAGATGAGGCAGCTGTGAGGATGCCAGCAGCTGCATCTGCTCTCTAAATGGATGATAACATGAAAATGACAGGGCCCTCCAAAGAAGCAGAAAATTTGGGAATGTCTGATTATTAATGCCTTGGCTATTTCCTTCTTAGATGGGTCAGGGACTTCAAAGCAAAAGAACAGATTTATTTTACCCCTAAAAGATCTTTATTTTTAACCAACATTTTTATGCTACGGATTTGTATTAGAAATTAAAAAAAAAATAATAATGCAATTTTTTATTGGGTACTGGGAACTTTTTTGTTGGCCAAGGCCTTTTAATGCTTCCATATTTCAACAATAAATAGTCTATTGAGCTATTTCACTGTATTACGTACAGACAGATGGATACATTGCATGCATACCTTTATTTTCTTTGGTGTTTTAGTAGATGTCCATCTCTTTTTCTTTTTAAATTCCAAAATATCATTAACATTCAACAACTCCATTAGAAAGTCACAAGCAGTAAGAGCCCATCTGTGTCATGTTAACGTTTAAGGAAGAAATAAAAGAGTAAAGTGGACAGGTGGAGTAGACAGCAGGAAGCAACACCAGGCACACAGCAGGAAGGGAGTTCAGCAGAGGAAAATGCCAGACATTTAACAGGAAAATGGAGGGGCAGATGAATTTCTATGCCAGTCCACAGAGAGTGTGCTGAGGGAGTAGTTTCTGTCCGAAATAGGAAGGTGTCATGTTGTCAAGAAAGAGTGCTTGCTTTCAATGAGATTATTAACCCTATTAACCCAATTTCTGAATAATCATGACTGCTAAAAAACTTGGCACTTTTCTTTCCTATAACCTCTTAGTCTCATGAGCCATATTCTTTCATGCCTATGCTCTGATCTCAGGGAGCTTGGGGAGAGATATACATGAAGGACAAGATAAGGAGACATGACTAGGCAGAATGATGTCCCATAATCAAAATGAGGAAGCGGTGGCCTGGCTGGGCAAGTAACAGGTACAGGCTAATATGGACAAGAGACCTTCTAATAAATGAAACAGGACTGTGTGGATCACAGAGACATGGTGGGATAGCTCTCATGCCTGGAGTGCTGCCATGGATGGACTTGTTCTTTAGAAAGGACAGGTTGGAATAGATGAGAGGTGGAGCTGCCTTCCATGTAAGAAAGCAGTGGGAACTTACAGAGAACATGTTCACTTTAGTGGACATGCCACAGGACCTCTGGATAACTTTGGACAAGCCTTTTGAAGTCAGTGCATTTAACTACACAAATACTATTGAGAATTAAAGGTCTAAGGTAATAAATATGTCAAGTGAATGGCAACGAACAACTTGTTACAACTGGATGTGTCATCAATAAAGTAATATTAGCATGTGGTTTTCTGACAGAAAAGCAACTGGAACCAGCACCATCCAACTTTACATGAACAAAGAAACATGGGAAAAATATGATTCAAGTGGTCCAAAACACGTTTCTGATGTGTTTATCTGTCTTAATTGTAAAGGGGTCTTCAGATGTCTTAATTCCTTTAATTAGTGCTAAAATTAGTGGGAGAAATCCAAACCTGAGTTTCTTTTGCTTTAATTGAGGTCAGTCATCTCTATTATACTAAAAGTGTATATATATATATATATATACATACATATACATATACATATATATATAGTATAGTATAGTATATATAGTGTATATATGTATATATACACTTTTAGTATAATAGAGATGACTGACCTCAATAAAATAAAATATATAATAAATAAATATAAATATATAAATATATATATAATATAATACATATATAATATATATATATAATATAAATAAAGTATATATATATATATGTATGCATGTATGTATTTAAATACAGTTTTTTCCTAGGTTTTGCATCCTTCCCTGTGCTTGTACAGTACTAGACTATGACTCAAGCCTGGTCTTTATTTCTGTGCCACTCTTAACATCTAGGAAATGGCAGACATGATGACTCTAAAACTTGGCAGTGCTGCAGACGTGTTCCTGTTGATAGATACATGCCAAGTTTGCTGTCACTTGGCTTCACCCCTGGAAATTGGCAGAAACATAAGAATAAGACACTGCTAATTTATCCTTTTCAGTGGGGGCAACATTATTTGTCACCTTGCCACTTGGCTGTTCTTGTGCTCTGGCATGCAATCTCCAACTCAGTGTTTGAAATGCATCATGATGGTTGTGTGGTCTAGAGTTCTGCTAGCAGCTGCTGATCGCTGGCTACTGAAGCAGGGTACCAAGGAGGAGGACAAGAGTTGGAAGGCTGTCATCTGACAAATTATTGCAAGGGAAAAAGCATAGCCACATACTAAGTTCAACTTCAGAGACTCTACAGATAATCCTAGAAAGGGAATCAGAAATGTATGAGTAACCCAAACAGTGTATTTCTTGCATGTGCTCACCATCTGCGGTTATATTAAAAAAAATAATAAAATAAAATAAAATAAAAAATTATAATAATAATAAAACTGGTTGTGCACTCAAGTTTTTACATTTTTAGCATCCTTACAAGAAAATCTCAGTATTGCATCTGCCTGAGAAAGCAGCAGAGCACTTCCTGAAACTGCACTTTCTTCCCTTTTAATGTGTTTTTTTGACTGTGGAACATAGCAATGTCTGTATATTATTTTCTGTTTTTCCTAATATTACTATAAATGTATGGACCTAAATAGTTCAAAATTTATTATAGCAAATCTCATCATATTTGATTTTTTTTTTCTTCTTCAGAAACAACTTTTGGATTTGTCTGTTATATGGCAATATTGTCATTTTTGAAAATAAACTAATCATCCATGGTTGTCCAGAGAAATAAATGTAAAGAAAATAATCTGCAACTGGAATTCACTTAAATGATATAAAGCAAGATTAATAGATTCAAAGTAAGTAGTATATTATTGCTAGCTTTATTTTTATATAAATTTAGAAATATCAGAAAACATCTATTTTTTTCAAGCCAAGGGGTTGAAGTATGAGACCAATTTTACGGATTTTGGTGGTGTCAGGTGGGCTGTCCTGAATGTCAGAAATGTAACCTCTCACATAATTTATGGGTAAGTGTTAAAGTTATCCAAAATATTTTTCTGAGATATTATCTATAGAAGTTATTTTAACCCTAATTTGGAGGCGAGGAAAGGGGAAGATGCCTCAGCCTCACTGGGAAAGTTCTACTTTGTATCAGTGTATTTTTGTCAGTGTTGGTTTCAACTTGTTAAGTAAGATTCATCCCACTTTATTGTATGTTCTTAATTGCAGTGCCTACATTAGGAAACTACTAAACTTATGGGAAAATGTAGACCACAACAGAGGTTTCAAATGTATTTTTTCTCCACAGGATATGTATAAATAGCACAGGGTGATTAGCTGTGATTTAAGAAGTTCCATTTGGTATCTAAACTAATAAGTGTGAATCTGTGCCTAGAAGAGTGCACATCTCGTATAGTATTCATACCTCATGGTGACTGATTCAGAGAACACTGATATCCACCTTTTCCCTAGTTAGATTCCAAACTTACATTGAATTTATTGGAAGACTATTACTTAATATCATTCTCAAACTCTCAATTTCAACCTGAAAATAATGAATTCAACTGAGCAATTTGTGTGCCTAAAGTGGCATGGATTTACATACTTCTTTAAACAGTATTTACTGTTTGGAGAAAGAAGTTACACAAGTGTAAGTTCTTCCCTTTTCTGTAGGCTTTGCAAAAAAAAATCAATAAAGATAATAAGAAACATGAGAAAAAAATCCCAGAGTTTCTTTGATAATGTAGTCAGCTGTTGAGGAACTTGAGGCTGGGAATGATAAGGTTGAGTCTCTATGGGTTAGGATCAGAGGGAAGGCCAACAAGGCAAGCATCCTGGTGGGGGTCTGTTATAGACCACCGAACCAGGATGAGGAGACTGATGAGGAGTTCTACAGGCAGCTGGCAGAAGCTGCAAAATCATCAGCGCTTGTTCTCGTGGGGGACTTCAACTTCCCAGATATATCCTGGAAGCACAACACAGCCCAGAGAAAGCAGTCTAGGAGGTTTCTGGAGAGCGTGGAAGATAGCTTCCTGACGCAGCTGGTTAGTGAGCCTACCAGGGGAGGCGCCCCGCTAGACCTTCTGTTTACAAACAGAGAAGGACTGGTGGGAGATGTGGTGGTCGAGAGCTGTCTTGGGCAGAGTGACCATGAAATGGTAGAGTTCTCTATTCTTGGTGAAGTCAGGAACGGGACCAGTAAAACCACTGTCTTGGACTTCTGGAGGGCTGACTTTGAGCTGTTCAGGACACTGGTTGGCAGAGTCCCTTGGGAGGAGGTTCTGAAGGGCAAAGGATTCCAGGAAGGCTGGGCACTCTTCAAGAAGGAAATCTTAATGGCTCAGGAGCAGTCTGTCCCCACGTGCCCAAAGACGAGCCGACGCGGAACTAGACTGGCCTGGCTGAACAGAGAGTTGTGGCTCGAGCTTAGAAGAAACAAGAGGGTTTATAATCTTTGGAGAAGAGGGCGGGCTACTCAAGAGGACTATAAGGACGTTGCGAGGCTATGCAGGAACAAAATTAGGAAGGCCAAAGCTCATCTGGAGCTCAATCTGGCTACTGCCGTTAAAGATAACAAAAAATGTTTTTACGAATACATCAACACAAAAAGGAGAACTAAGGAGAATCTCCATCCTTTACTGGATGCGGGGGGAAACTTAGTGACAAGAGATGAGGAAAAGGCTGAGGTGCTCAATGCCTTCTTTGCCTCAGTCTTTAGCAGCAAGACCGGTTGTTCTCTGGATACCTGGTACCCTGAGCTGGTGGAAGGGGATGGGGAGCAGGATGTGGCCCTCACTATCCATGAGGAAATGGTTGGCGACCTGCTACAGCACTTAGATGTACGCAAGTCGATGGGGCCGGATGGGATCCACCCGAGGGTACTGAGAGAACTGGCAGAGGAGCTGGCCAAGCCGCTTTCCATCATTTATCAGCAGTCCTGGCTATCAGAGGAGGTCCCAGTCGACTGGTGGCTAGCAAATGTGACGCCCATCTACAAGAAGGCCGGAGGGTAGACCCGGGGAACTATAGGCCTGTTAGTTTGACATCAGTGCCAGGGAAGCTCATGGAGCAGATTATCTTGAATATCATCACATGGCACTTGCAGGGCAAGCAGGCGATCAGGCCCAGACAGCATGGGTTTATGAAAGGCAGGTCCTGCTTGACGAACCTGATTTCCTTTTATGACAAAGTGATGCGCTTGGTGGATGAGGGGAAGGCTGTGGATGTGGTCTACCTTGACTTCAGTAAGGCTTTTCATATCGTTTCCCACAACATTCTCCTCAAGAAACTGGCTGCTTGTGGCTTGAACTGGCGTATGCTTTGTTGGGTTAAAAACTGGCTGGATGGCTGGGCCCGAACAGTTGTGGTGAGTGAAGCCAAATCCAGTTGGAGGCCGTTCACTAGTGGAGTCCCCCAGGGCTCAGTACTGGGGCCAGTCTTCTTTAGTGTCTTTATCAATGACCTGGATGAGGGGATCGAGTGCACCCTCAGTAAGTTTGCAGATGACACCAAGTTAGGTGCGTGTGTCGATCTGCTCGAGGGCAGGAAGGCTCTGCAGGAGGATCTGGATAGGCTGGACGGATGGGCTGAGGTCAACTGTATGAAGTTCAACAAGGCCAAGTACTGGGTCCTGCACCTGGGGCGTAGCAACCCCAAGCAGCGCTACAGGCTGGGAGATGAGTGGTTGGAAAGCTGCCTGGCACAGAAGGACCTGGGAATACTGGTTGATAGGCACCTGAGTATGAGCCAGCAGTGTGCTCAGGTGGCCAAAAAGCCAACAGCATCCTGGCTTGTATAAGAAGCAGTGTGACCAACAGGTCTAGGGAAGTGATTGTCCCCCTGTAGTCAGCTCTGGTGAGGCCGCACCTCGAGTACTGTGTTCAGTTTTGGACCCCTAGCTACAAGGAGGACATGGAGGTGCTCGAGAGAGTCCAGAGAAGGGCAACGAAGCTGGTGAGGGGTCTGGAGAACAAGTCTTATGAGAAGCGGCTGAGGGAGCTGGGGTTGTTTAGCCTGGAGAAGAGGAGGCTCAGGGGAGACCTCATCGCTCTCTATAGGTACCTTAAAGGAGGCTGTAGCGAGGTGGGGGTTGGTCTATTCTCCTATGTGCCTGGTGACAGGACGAGGGGGAATGGGCTAAAGTTGTGCCAGGGTAGGTTTAGGTTGGGTATTAGAATGATTAGAAAGAACTTCTTTACTGAAAGGCTTGTTAGGCATTGGAATGGACTGCCCAGGGAAGTGGTTGAGTCGCCATCCCTGGAGGTCTTTAAAAGACGTTTAGATGTAGCCCTTAGTGATATGGTTTAGTGGAGGTCTTGTTAGTGTTAGGACAGAGGTTGGACTAGATGATCTTGGAGGTCTCTTCCAACCTAGACGATTCTGTGATTCTGTGATTCTGTAACTTGTAATGGGACACAGAAATGGTTCAAGTGTTTGTTGCTTAACCTCATGGCATGCCTCTTCTTCTGAGAACCACCCACTGAAACTTGGCAGGAAAAAGCCACTGTCAGAGTCAGAATTTAGCTGAAGCATCAGAAAGGGAAAGGTACAGAGGGATCCCATTTGGAAATAAAAACAAAGGGATAGTTAGAAGTACCTCTATGATGATTTTACATTTATTAATCTACTAATCTATTGTGGTCATATTGTGGTTGGTGATATATGTACTCAATAGGATGTTGTCCCTGATTTCCCTTTTCCTAGATGAGTAACCAGGTCATGGAGAAATGAGATGACTCTTCCAAGGTCAGTAACAGAGCCGAGAACTCCTGCAGCACATTGAGAGCCTTAGTAGGCTCTGAAGTTAAATAGGATTTGATTTTCATTCAAGATGTGAATTATAAAATACTTCAGAATACTGTTCCAATGCCTTTTAAAGCTACCAGCTACTGTAGCAGCACTTAATTGCAATTAGATATTACTTTCAGCTCCAAAGTTGAAAGGATTTTGCATACCTTTGAAGAAAAACATACTGCTCAAGTAGGTCTACATATGATTATTCATACAACAGAAAGTTTGCAAAGACAGACATATAGACAGACAAACTGATTAATTAACTAACTAACAGACTCAGGTTATTCAAAGTCAGATCTTATTTCCCCATTCTTCCCTAGTGGTGATTTTTTTTTCTTCTTTTCTTTTTTTTTTTTTTTCCTTCTCCTCTGTTGTCCTTGTACAGGGGTCTTCTGCTAGAGATATGACTTGGAGAACAGTCAAAGTATGTGTATATGAAAATACAGAGAGTAAATTAGAATATAATAAAAAACTGAAACAGCATCCCCAAGCTATTCCTCACAACAGTGTTAAAAATTTCAGATAGAGACTGAACATCCAAATCTGAAGTTGTCAACTTGTGAGCTTTCTTTTATGTTTATTGCTTGCCTTACATACTCTTCCCTATATATTAGTCCTATTTTCAATATCTGGAGAGATTACTAGTGACTAGGTCTCCAGGCAACACTCTGGAAGACTCTGGATTTCATATAAATTGTATGTCACGTTTTGTCATTCCCATTTTGATGTCTCAGACTTCATAGGTCATCTTAGTAGATGCCATTGTTCAGGCAACATAATCTTGCTTTTAATATATTTCAAAGTTAACACTTTGCTATCATGTAATTGCAAAAGTAAAAGCAACAATTTAACTGTATCTATAATGCTAGCAAAAAAAATGCTATATCCTTCATAACTGGTTTATCGTGTGACCTGGGAATAACTTCTGAAATGCCATTGGTCTTTTTTTTTGCCCACAAAAAGGAAAGGAGAGAGTGTGTTTCACGTCAAAGGACACAGATTGGTAGAGAATGATGTGATACTATTTATGCCATAGTGATCTCAGCACATTTGGTTTTCATCAGAAGAACAGTTTGTGTTTCAGATTCGATAGACATTGTTATCAGATGCCAATTTGTCTTTCAGTCTCAACAATGGGCTTGAGAGACTGTTTTACTTGCTTGTTGCCTTTTTTTGACTTATGCTGCTTTTAAATAGGAATTTTCTTAAAGGAGACAAATTTTCCTTATGCCTTTGCAGCAGATAAAAACTCAGACTTATTCAAGGTCTCTGCTGTGTACAGAAAATAGCACATATTCCTTCCACTTAACTTCATATGCCAAACCAAAAGCGTATTTTTTCTAGGTTCTTTATTCCATTCATTTGGATCCTTAATGGGTCAAATCAGCTTCTTGAAGTCTTTCTGTTAGACACCTTCAGAGACAGCTGGTGTTCCATATAAACTACAAACTCCAGATCTGAATTGTACAAGGGGTTACTTACATATTACCCAAACTCATTACTGTTTCATCTGTGCTGTTAACAGTAGTGAAATATTTTGAGTACTAAAGCCATGTAGAGCTCTCTGCCCAGAAGTTGTCTAAACTGGATAGAAATAAAATAAAAAATAAAAACAATAAATAAAAACAATTAATAAATAAAAACACAGTCCATATGATTAAAGCAAATTCTCATAGGAATTCAGCTTTGTACAAGGCTGGAGGCTCTGCTCCTTCTGCAAACCTGGTGTAGATAAGAAGTCCTGACAGTTTGGTCTCCAAGGCTTTGTTAAACAAGTCAGCGTTAACAAGGGAAATGTAGCATGGTTTCCCTAGATTTACATCTGCAGCCTGAAGAATTTCAGTTCCTGCAGCCTTGAAATCTAGGAACACACCAACCCATTTTTGTCATATGCATTTACTCCAGACCTTGAGATGGATAGAATATCTAACTCTTAATCTCAGGGTATCTTACTTGAGGAGCAAACAGCTAATGAACTTTATTTATTTATTTGGAACCTGAAATGTTATTAACTAATGATATCTGTATTTGAGTAGTTTATTAACTTGCACAAAACTCACAAGATTCTTCAAATAGCATAGTACAGAGCACACAGATCACTGTTTTTTTCCTTATACAGGTCTTCACTGAATTGAATTATTAAGTACTGTTGATGTGTTGTACAGATGTTTGCTTTATTTCTTACTCCATATTTTCTCATTACATTTTCCTGTGATTTATTTATGACAGTCCTATGTATATAAAATCTGTGCTCTGAAGTTCTCATTACAATGACTGAATGGGCATTCCTGGAAAAGTTCACAGGGATGATTCACAAGTGATTCACTCTCAACAATGCCCTTTTCTCCCCTGAAGTGAGTCCTTGGCATCCTGCATTTGCTTAGAGAGGCACTGACTACTTAAATCTTAACCCTGCAATTTTTTAGGACTGTCTGACTAGAAGTGTGTAAATGGCTGTATAAGCAATTTAAAAGCCTGAATGCTGAAACATACTCCAGCCTACTATTTACCCCTGCTATTTATAAACATCATATATCAAGACAGCTGTGCAGTAGTTTGTGTGTGTATGTGTTCATACCATGTATTTTAGGCTATACACAGCATTAGTCCAAGCAACTCAAAATATGTTAGATATTGGCTTGCTCCTGCTCTAATTAAGCAAATAAAATGACAGCACAGCACAGACAGGGTATTATTTACTAGGATGCTGAACACTTGCAAGTATTTTATCTGCAAGACAGAGCTCAATGTAATAGCAACAAACTATCTGGGCAGCACACTGCCGGGGGTATGAGACAGTCATGAAATGCCTCCCCATACTGTACCATCATGTCTACAAAGTTTAGCAGCATTTGTGGAGGAACTTGGATGTGTGTAGAGTCCCATACAGAAAAAGGGTCCAAGTGTTTCAGACAACATGGGAACAGCAAACCATTGCTCCAGAACCCTCAGACCTGCCTTCCCAGCTCTGTCACTCTTCTCTCCTCTCCTGGGCTTGCCTGAGAACCAGGCCCTGGGCCCTGTCTGGATTTTCTGCTGAGATGTTTTTAATTGACTGAATGTCATAGTCAGAGGAGGTTTCCTATAGCAAACTCTTGAATGATATTCTGTCTCTGACTATATTGCTACGTTTTTGACAGCTCTTATATTTTTTACTTCTCAGTTCACAAAACAAGTAAAGCGATATAACTTTTACATGTCACACAGTGCTTTGGGGAAGGGAGAGGAGGTAGAGGAACTAGTATAAGTGCAGGAAAGTGGCCACTACAGCTCCTGTGTAGTTCAACGTATGGGTACATTACTGTATCCAAAAGCAAATTTGACATGGGCTCCAGGTTCATCTGAATCACTCACAGCTAGTAAAAGGTAAATAATAATAATAATAATAATAACAAAAAAATAAAT